>NC_057799.1:57420304-57720304 GCF_018294505.1 Triticum aestivum
CGCACTTGATGCTTTGGATGAGGAGCGTGACCTTGCGGCGGCTCGTTTAGCTATATATCAATAAGACTTGTGCCGATCATAGCCGTAGAGTTAAAACTCGAGCGTTTCAAGAAGGCGACTTGGTACTCCAGCTGATTCAAGACCAGACCGATATGCATAAGTGATCACCTCCTTGGGAAGGGCCCTTTGTGGTCAGCAAAAACCTGAATAATGGGTCTTATTACCTCATTGATATACGAGAACACAAGGATTCACGCAAGTCGGAGGAGGAGACCCGTCGGCCCTGGAATATTGCTCATCTTCGGCCTTATTACACCTGAGCCACCGGCTCTCGTCTTTGTACATACATTTGTCAATGTATATATATATATATATTTTGTGATCAATATAATAAAGCCGGCTTTCCTAAAAAATTCAGGGCCTCTGTCGTTTCATTTCTATGCATCTGAGTCTTTATTATTTGGTCATAAGGTCACTTGGGGGCTTCCAACCCACCGGGTTTAGCTTTCATACCCTCTTGACCAGGCGTGGACTCCAAATTATGAGTTATCCTGCCTGTTTGCAACTTACTACTCCACCAAGTGACCCGCCGAACTCTTAACAGTCAATCTTTTTCAGACGCTGAACTCATTAAGGTTAAAATGGCGGCTTGTGTCACGCGAGAGCCAGCTTACGGTGAGCTAGGATTAACTCACCGACTGTGCGGCCTTGAAAGCATATGGCTGATACGTCTCCATTGTATCTACTTTTCCTAACGCTTTTCCTCTTATTTTGGACTCTAATTTGCATGATTTGAATGAAACTAACCTGGACTGACGCTGCTTTCACCAGAACTACCATGGTGTTGTTTTTGTGCAGAACTAGAAGTTCTCGGATTGGAACAAAACTTTGCGAGGAATTTTTATACAAATAAAGATAATTTCTGGAGCCAAGAACCACCGGAGGGGGGCACCTGGGTGGGCACAACCCACCAGGGCGCGCCCCCCCTCCAGGGGCGCCCAGGTGGGTTGTCCCCACCTAGTGGCCCCACAGACCCTGAAACCGACGCTATAAAATCACATTTTTCCAGAAAAAAATCAAGGAGAAAGAATTATCGCGTTTCACGAGACGGAGCCGCCGCCACCTCCTGTTCTTCATTGGGAGGCCAAATCTAGAGTCCCTTTGGGGCTCCGGAGAGGGGGATCTTTGATCTTCGTCATCACCAACCCTTCTCCCTCGCCGATTCCATGATGCTCCTCACCGGAAGTGAGTAATTCCTTCATAGGCTCGCTGGTCGGTGAGGAGTTGGATCAGATTTATCATGTAATCGAGTTAGTTTTGTTAGGGCTTGATCCCTAGTATCCATTATGTTCTGACATTGATGTTTCTATGACTTTGCCATGCTTAATGCTTGTCACTTTGGGCCTGGGTGCCATGATTTCAGATCTGAACCATTTATGTTATCACCATTATATCTATGTTCTATATCCGATCTTGCAAGTTATAGTCACCTACTACGTGTTATGATCCGGCAACCCCGGAGTGACAATAGTCGGGATACTTCCCGGTGATGACCGTAGTTTGAGGAGTCCATGTATTCACCATCTGTTAATGCTTTGTTTCGGTTCTCTATTAAAAGGAGGCCTTGATATCCCTTAGTTTCCAATAGGACCCCGCTGCCACGGGAGGGTAGGACAAAAGATGTCATGCAAGTTCTTTCCATAAGCACGTATGACTAGTTATGTAATACATGCCTACATTATATTTATGAACTGGAGCTAGTGCCGTATCGCCCTAGGTTGTAACTATCACATGATGAATATCATCCAACGAATTCACCGATCCAATGCCTACGAATTTCTCTCATATTGTTCTTGCTAAGTTACTACTGCTATTGTTACTGTTGCACTTGCTACAAAATCATTGCGATCACTGTTACTGCTACTATTGCTGTTGCTACTACTATCAAAACTATCATACTACTTTGCTACTGATCACTTTGCTGTAGATAATTAATCTCCAGGTGTGGTTGAATTGACAACTCAGCTGCTAATACTTACAAATATTTTTTGGCTCCCCTTGTGTCGAATCAATAAATTTGGGTTGAATACTCTACCCTCGAAAACTGTTGTGATCCCCTATACTTGTGAGTTATCAATGGCCCTGTGAGCCAACTTGTTTTGTCGTGCTTTGGTAAGCTGGCCAGGCAATTATTTGATTTTTATTTGATTTTTTTTCTCTTGAGTCCTTTGGATTTGTTTCTCCTAAAGATTTTTTCTGTTAAGTGAATTTTGACAATCTGGGTCATAAAGCTCCGATTGTGTGACTCATGTTTGAGTATTTGGGTTTGGTAACCCGCCCTGGCTATGGATTTTAAGTCGCCAGTATGCTTTGGTTTGAACAATTGAGGTCATGCGATTGCAAGTCTTTGGGTTGTCACCCGCACTAGATATTGAGGTTTAAGCTGTCAGTATGATTCAAATCTACAGGTATGTTATCAATTGTTATATGAATATTCGAGGTTTGGTAACCCGCCCTAATTCTTGACTTTAAGTCGTCAGTATATTCTGACTTGAATCCCTTGATTATATTGTCAATAATTACATTAGGCTATATATGTTTGGGTTGTCACCTGCCCTGGTTGTTGACCTTAAGTCGCCAGGACATATGTTTAACCTTTTTCGCAGGATATGCAAATCTTTACACATAAATAAGTGTACTGCTATGGCTCGAATGAACGATCAGATCAAGCCTATCATAAAGATTAAAACTGGTGTTTCAAAAGTCAAAGATTAACATGCATGAAGGCATGACATGGCACATCATTGTTTTTCAACTATCCTATTACAAGGCTATGCTTTGAGCCTGCAAAAGTTTTAACGTCAGATGTTTTTGGAGCTGCACTCCTCTAAGCCGGCCCAGGAGCCGCGTGGATCATCATCCTAATGATCAGTTTTCTTCTTGCTGCCTTGACGATTGAGGGTCATCCTGCGTCGGCTCTTCCCCGTCGATCATCTGAAGATCAGCCCTCGTCCAATCGATGCTGGTTAAAGCTTCAAAAGTGGCTTCATCATTTAGAATAATGGAATGATCGATGTCAGGGGCGAAGATATGCGTACGACGAGGAGGAATGAGATTAACGAAATCATGACTTGGCGGCTTAATCTTCTGGTTGTTTTCGTCATAAGCCGGAGTGTAGTGGTTCAGATTTAGCTCTTCAACAAGCTTACAAGCTATGGGTCGCATTTCTCTAACGCAATTGTTGAAGTCTTGTTCTTCAAAATTTGACCCGTCGCCCTTAAATTTTGGGCATCCGGTGGCTATCTTCTCCGGGTCAAGATCTGGTTGCCATGCTTTGGCTCAGCCTAGTGCCACAATGGCGCCAGCTCAGTTGGCTGACAATTTATATTCTTCAATCTGAGCCAGTACAATTGAGAATTGATCTAGCATGGTTTTGATCATCGTCAGAGGTTTCTTCCCACCTAACAGAGCGACAAGACTACGGAGAGTGCCACTGTATAATTGCTCTATCAGTGAGTAAATCGCCTTCAGCTTCAGCAACATGTCTTGACCAAGGGTGGCACTTCTGGGGCCTGTTAAGAAGTTATACACGAGTCGCCAGGTGAGTTAAGCAATGTATATACGTGAGACGCCAGGCAAGTTACATAATTTGAATTGCACATTATACTTACCGAAGATGGCAGCTATCATATGAGAGATGTGTTGCTTTAAGCCAGATAATTCTTCGGTTACCGGCTTAAGCGCGGCTTCAGCATCTTCGGCCCTTTTTACAAGAGTAGCCTTCTCAGTTTCCCAGGCGGCTCTCTCAATGTCAAAATATGCTTTCAGCTTCTCAATTTATTCTAATGAGGTCTTCAGATCTGACTTTGCGAGGTTTCTGTCTGCCTAGAATAAATAAGGAAATGGTTATATCACAAGGAGCAAGTTTTGGTAATGCATTTAATTGAAGTCCCAAGCACACTGCAAGCAATACACTTGGCACTTGGGGGCTAATGTAGGTCATTTCAAAATTTCTTATGACCCGGCTCAACTTGTCAGTTTAAGCCAGCCCTTGGGGGCTACATGTTTGGATTTCTTAAATGACTATAAATCCCGGCTCAACTTGTCAGTTTAAACCGACCCTTGGGGGCTACATGTTTGGATTTCTTAAATGGCTATAAGTCCCGTTTTAACTTCTCAGTTTAAGTCGGCCCTTGGGGACTACATGTTTGGACCATAGAGTTAATTATCAGTATGGCTCATCTTATCACTATAAACTAATGGTTGAAAAGCTGCACAAGGTTTATTCAAGTTCAATATTTGAAAACCCGGCTCATCTTAATAAGATAAGCCAACCTTGAGAGGCTACAGTTTGGAAATTGTCATGAAGTCTCAAGCATATTCAATATTTTTTCCTATACTTAAGACTTGGTGGATGTATAAGTACATATGGAAAGGGATTAGTAACATACCTCATAGCGTTCCTTCATAAGGTTCACTAAGCCGGCCTCCAAGTCACGGCTAGTATGAAGACGGTTGCGATAACCTGCATGGATGTCGCTCGCGCTGGGGGCAGCATAGCTCTCCAGATCCAGCCTTGCCTTGCCTTTTTCTAAGGAAGGATATTCTTCCTTAGTGTTGTGCTTGGCCAGCACCGTCGAGACTCTTGGCGTTGCGCGAGCCGTACCAGTGATGGTCACGTCATCTAAGTCTTTTTCAAGAGGGGTTTCTTCAGCTGGCTTTCGAGTAGTCAGCGACTTAGGGCTCGGCGGGTCGTGGCGAGCCGCTGGGTTAAACTCCGTATCCATTTGATCAGGGATGGTGGCATCGATTGATGGTGGCAGGTCATTAATGAGCTCTTTCGGCTCTTGAGTGAGGGCCTCAGAAATATCTGCAGTTTGCTTTTCTAGCTCAGCAGTCTTGGGATCCTCCGAAGACCCGCCAAGATTCTGCTTCTTGCTTGCTTTGGCAATACCTCCGCAACAAAGCTACAAAGTATATGAGTATGACATTTCAAATCATTGATAAACAAATGGAAGCACTTACCCTTGGGCAACTTTGAAGACAGACATCTGGGTTCCGGAAGAGTCACCAGACGACGGAGGTGTCTTCTGATAATTTGAGTTAGAAGGATTAAGAGGCTGACGTATGAAGCCGGCTAATGGATAAAGAGGGTATGGATCATGCGGTACCTCCTGTTGACGCTTGCGAGGAACATGCGTGTTCGGTAAGCTAGAATTAAGGTCCTGAGAACCGCTGCTCCTGGTCGGGTGCCTTGCTTCATGTTGCTGTTTCTTCAAAAGAAAGTTGGGATCCAAGTAAGCAAGAGGATGAGAAAATTTCACCTTCCGGATGACCCGCCGAGTTTGCTGTCTTGCCAAGGTTTCTGAGTTGGAGGAGACAGGGATTACCTCTGCTACATCAGCGTGACTTCTTTCCGCGTCATCCTGAGAAGAGCCGGAGTCAATAAGTTGCATAAAAAGATGACCAAGCAGTTCTTCAGCGGATGGTTTCTTGGGATGACCCGGACCTCGTGTTTTGGTTTTGGGTTTCTTGGTTGGGGCAGCAGCAGGCAGTTTTTCTTCCAAAAAGGGGAGTTGGCTTGTTTAAACAAAGACAGGAAATGTAAGGAATATGATATACAAGAAGTAAACAAGCAAAGGAAAGATGGTGTAAAATACTTACAGCCTGAGGTGGATTGAGTTTGCAGAAAGGGCTCAATCCCACTTTGTGGCAGTTGTCCATGGGATCCCCGAGCAGTGATTTGACTACATCGTTGACATCCTTATCACTCAAGGATTTCTGATTGAAACGTTGTGGATCTTTGGTATCTCTAGTGTATTCACACATTAAGTCGCCGCACCGGCTTAAAGGTGTTATCTCCTAGTAACCCAGCAGCGGGACAGGTCCACTGCAGTTAAGCCATTGGCTACCAATGCCCTTATTTTTGAGAAGGTGGGGGCGTACTTAACACGTTGTGGCCGTTAACCGGGCTGGAAGTTTGTTGTGGGTGTTGAGCCAGAAGGGGTGATAACCCGGTAAATGATTTTCATTGGCCGCAGAAGTATCTCTGCAATAGAACCAAGTGAAGTTCCAATCCTTGGGGTGACTAGGCAGCTTGGCTTTAGGAAACATTATGTCTCTTCGCCGCTGGATAGAAATTCCCCCAAGTTCCAAGCTGGGTCCATCAGTCATCTCGGTTTGACGGTTGAGATAAAAATACTCTCTGAAATGGTCAATAGTAGGCTCCTCTCCAAGGTACACTTCGCAGAATACTTGAAAATTGCACAAATTGGAGATAGAGTTGGGGCCAATATCTTGGGGATGAAGTTGGTAAAAAAGCATCACTGAAAAACTTTGACCCGGGTGGGGAAAAACCACGGAGAAGGTGGTCTGCAAAGATCACGATTTTGCCCTCTTGGGGTTCTGGAGTTGTTTCAGAGCCAGGGACCCGCCAGTGTATGACCTCTGGAAGGTAAAATCCCCATATATACATACTCCTGTAATGAGAGTTCAGAGACTTGGGAGGCGACCCAGTCACAAGAAGTGGGAGTCTTAGTCATTGCTGGCGGGTTAAGACCTATGGCCCGGGAATAAAAGTATGGCGGGTTAAAGTCATGATGATGAACTGCCTAGTGATTATAAAATTCATGATTAAGTCGACCGTTAGCTGGTGAATCATGAGTTCATGGTTAAGTTGATAAATATAAGTCGACAAACATTGACCGGCGATGTCGGTGTACAAAAGTAGGGGCTCTCCTTTTGACCCCTTTACTTGTGCACGGGCAGTTAGAGCCGGATCCGCGGCCACACATAGCAGGGCAGAGGAGGGAAGCCGGAGCACAAGATAGCCAAGGTAACGCCAAGACCAGAGACACAAAGAGCAAGAGGGCGAGGTGGACTCCCCCCGCAACACCCTTGCCGAGACGGCCTCCGCAGCCCCGGCAAGAGCCTTGCTGGGGCAACTTGCCTGACGCCAACGGAGCGTGCCTCCCTTGAGCCCAAGGGTACCAACACCATCAACCACATTGGAACCAAGGCTCGGGAGGCACCTCCGTGGTGGCATGCAGATCTTTGTCAAGATCATAAACACACGAGATCACATGAGGACCAGAAGACGACGACCCCCGGCAGGATCCTAGCCGAGGAAGTCCACAAGACCCCCGGCAAGATCCTTGCCGGGGACGACCACGACGCCATGACAAGACCCTTGCCGGGGCCCTAGCAAGACCCTTGCTGAGGGTGTCAGCGGGACCATAGCCAGGCCCACGCCTGCCAAGACACCACCGCCGTCCCCATGCAGCTGCTAGCTCAACCAGCTGGGCAGGCACCTCCATGGCGACGAGCGGCCTCTACACCGACCCAGCAAGCACCTGCGTGGTGGCATGCAGATCTTCATGAAGGCTCCACCACTTCGCCAGCCCAGCAGCCAGCCAACATGGCACCGCGACACCTCGTCAGTTCGGACGCGTGTCGAAGCCAGGCGAAGCGGCGACAGCTGGGACGTGCTTCCTTGCCGTCCTCGATAAAGCAAGAGGGGCACGTCGGCAGCGCATTAAATGCGTTTGTCCGACGGTGCCAGAGGATAGACTCATCCACTGTACACCTTTCCACCTCCCGTGTGCCACTGTGGCAACCTCTTTTGCCTATAAAAGGAGGCCCGAGGCGACCAGGAGAAGGATTCGGATCTTTTGGGCAAGTCACACCCCGTAGCCACCTCAAGAACACAAGAACACTCAAATACATCCACCAAAGCAGGACTATGGTATTACGCATCTTCGTGGACCGAACTTGGGTAAACGATCTGTGTGCTTCCTGTCAGACCCGCTCTTTGCACAACCCCGTGCCCGCCAACCGTAGAAGGGATCCAAGTGATCCCATAGGTGTCGATTTCCCCCGACATCTTAGGCGTGCCAGGTAGGGGGCGTAGTTGTGGAAATCTGATTTGATCGGAGCAGCGGCTTCATCGTGGCCGTCGTTCCAAGGAAGAAGACGACCAAGCTTGATGGCACCATCTGCAGATGCGGTGGATGCTCATGCAACGATAGATAAGCTAAGTCGTGCGAAACTTTAAGCAATTTCTATTTACATATAAGGTTATCGTCCTCGGAGATCCTGACCTATGTATGGAAAACCTGCACGCAAAGGGGCCATTCCACTATTGGCAACGCCCTTGCTCTGTTTCGAGTCCGCTCAACAGTTCGGGCGGCTGCGTCGAGAACGGCAGGGTAGCCTGCCGCAATTGGCAACGCTCTTGATTCTGACTTGAGTCAAGCTCGACAGTTCAAGAGGCCGCGTTAAGAGCGGTAAGGTGGTTCGCCTGGCAGCAAGCACACCCGACAGGCTATTGGGGATCCGTCCTCAAGGCGCCGCGGCCTGGGTTTACGCGCCGGCAAGCCTATCCGATTACATAGGGCGGACATACAAAGGGAGATCAAACAGGAAAATAACATGCATCATTTGTAAAAGTACTGCAGAGTTATATTACATCAATTGTTACTGCGGTTCTAACTAAAGATAAAAATTGTCTTGGTCATGAACCCGCAGCGGCGGTGAAAAACGGGGTGCCTAGTCCCAGCGCAGGCCCTCCATCCTCTGGATTCCGTCGATATGGCTGATGATGGGCTTGATACGCTCCTTGAGCACCGCGAGGTCTGGATCCTCCGGCAAGCTCTCCAGCGCGGCGTCGAAGTCGAGGTTGGGATTCCAGTGCGCCACCTTGGTGAGGACCTTGGTCATGGCACCCCGGCAAAGCCTCCGGGCCTCATTTGCCAAAGAGGCCACCCGATTGGAGTGGAGCTGCTCCAGGGCCCCGAAGACACCCTCCAAGAATAGGGTCAACTTGGCGTTGGGACTCACGTTGCGCTCCGGGGTGTACCTCACATTTGGCATCCCCATGGTAGCCAGCTATGTGGTGGTCCTGCCGCTGACGTTTTCAAGGCGGCTGATCCAGCGGTTCTTGCCCTCCACAAAATCCTTGTGGTTGCGGCTTCGTTCTTCCGCAGCTGCTTCTCGGCCTCTAGATCCTTGGACAGGGTCTCCTCCCGGGCCTTGGCCTCCGAAAGCGTCTCCTCAAGACCCTCCAGCTTCAGCTTCAGGGCTTTGATGGAGTCGTTGGCCTTGGAGAGATGCTCAGCCTTGCTGAGGACCGCGCCCTGCGCCTCCACCAGGGCACCGTTGAGCGTATCCTTCTCCTTGGCCAGCTTTAGGGCCTGATCCTTCAGGCCGTCCCGCTCCACCTCCAGCTCTTTCACCTTGCCAGCGTGAACTAGATCCTGGGCATTGAGTGCCTCCTTGTGCCTCTGCTCCAGCTCATGGGTCCGCTGCACGACGAGCTTCTCCACCTCCTCGTCCTTGCCGCGGAGCGTTGCGGCGAGCTTCTCCTCACACGCGGCAAGGTCCTCCTCCTGGGAGTTCAGCGTGGCCTGGTGCTGGGACGGAGCGGCCTCGTCCTTAGCGGTCTGGTTCTTCACTGTCTCCTGGGCCTTCTCGATGTCGGCCTGCTTCATGGCGAGTTCCGCCTTGCGCTTGGCCAGCTCGTCCTGGGCGGTATTCAGCTCCTCACAGGCCTGGCGGAACCAAGCCTGCGTCTCGGTGATGCGCCCCTTGAGGTCCGCCTCAGCCTTGTCCACCACTGCCATCCTGGACTTGGCCCTATCCAGGCGGGCGCGACGGAGCACCTGGAGCTTCCGAAAGCTAGCGCCCATGGCCTGGAGGAGCCGCCCTTCCTGGGAACCGACGCCGTTGGTGCTCGGCTCGTCGACGACTTCAAGCCCGGCGGCGGCAAGCACCTCCTCGACGAACACCTCTCCCTCGGTGGGCGCCTTGGTGCTCGCCGTCCCTGGGAGGTGGACGAACAGATCGTCGCTCACCTTCAGGTACTTGCTCGAGCCAGAGGCAGCGGAGGAGGAAGGTTGGTCGTCAACCACCTGCTCCTCGACAGCGGCCTTGCCGGCCTCCCCGGCAGGCCCCTTGCCGGCTTCCTCCGTAGCAGCCTTGCCAGGCTCCCCGGCAGACCCCTTGCCGGCGTCCTCAGCAGCATCCTTGGCGGCCTCCTCGGTGGCGATCTTCTCGGCCTCCGCCGCGGCATCCTTAGCGACATCCTCGATGACGGTGTCTATGTCCTCCCGGTCCGCCGAGGGAGGATCTGGATATCAAGAAGGGGATGAAGCGAAGCCAAGACCAAGATTCAAGAAGAAGAAAAAAAGAACGGGGACAGAAGGCGAATGACTTACCCGTGCCAGGCTGGGAAGAAGAAGCCCCCTCCCCGCCAAAATCTGGCGTCGAGGCGGAGCCACCAGCGCCCAAGTTTGCCTCCTCCTCGTCCATGTGCATGGGCTCGGTGCTTGGCGCCCTTGCCGGGGACGCCCCTCAGGGCGGCGTGGTCGATGGGGGCGGTGTGTTGGGGGTAGCCCTCGGTGGCTTCTCTTGCTGTTGTCCTCCTCCTGCAACCGCGGCAAGGTCAGCACCAAGGGATCTTACCCCCAACACATGTCGACGAGGGGCGAGTGATGAGCTTACGCTGGGGGCTGCTGTCCGGGATGCTCACCCCCACCAGCGGCGTACTCTAAGTGCCCGCCGGGGGCTGGCCGCCCGCCGAAGCCCTCTTCACGCTTTGGGCTAGCGTCTCCGCGTCTCTACAAAGAAGAGAACAAATCAAGATAAGCAGCACAGTCTGAGGAGACGTAGATGACAAAAAAGAGCAAGATACTTGCTCATCCTCCATCTCCTCTTCTGTTGCCTTCCTTTTCCTCCTTGGGCTGAGGGACCCAAAATCGAAGACAACCTCCGTGTCGTCATCTGTGGGAGGAGGGGAAGCAGATGGAGTCCGAGGACGCTTGGACGAAGAAGAGGTAGTTGCCTTCTTCTTCGCCACCGCGGCCTTCACCACCTTCCTCACCGCCGCAGCCCTCGTCTGGCGCACGGACGCCTCTTGGGTTTGTTGCGGCTGCACGGCCCTGCCAGGCTGGACCGGCTCGCCAGAGCTGGCCCACCGCAGGAGTCGCCCTCTCCCCGTGACCGAAGGGTCGACAGTCTCGACCTCCTCCAACAACGACTCGTCGACCACATCTTCGATGAGAGGGGCCCTGGTGCCGGCATTGCTGGCCTCCCGAGCGGACTCCGCCCACTGGGCGAGCTCATTTTCCTCCGCGGCCACCGCGGCCTTGTCCTCCACGCCGCCGGCGCTGCCGGCCTCCCTGGCGAGCTCCACCTCCGCCGCCCTGGCGGCGATGTAGTCCAGCTCCGCCTGGGTGGTGTCCTGGACGAGCCGCGGCTCGTCACGGACGTACTTCTCCTCCAAGGTATCGAAGAACTCCTGCACCTGATCTGCCGGCGGCTCGGCCCAATTTGGGACGAGGCCGTGTGCGTTGAACTCCGGCATCATGGCGATGATGTCGTTCCGGTGCGAGTTATTGAGCAGCGGGACCACCCCCGCCGGCAACCCAAACAAGGGCCCCTTGACGACCTTGCCGGCCTTCACGGCCTTGCCGGACCGCTCAACCTTGCCCTCGCGGTTCACGTCAACCTTGCCCCCTTCGCCTCTCGCAGCCGCCGTGCCCCATCACCGCGAGGTTGTGGTCCAAGCTGGGGCGAAGCCTCATGATGTCGGCCGCATTCGTGAAGAGCCAGGACGGCCTCCCCTTGTTGTGCAGCGGAGCAATTCGGTGAAGGATGAAATCCGCACCGATCATCTCAAGGGTGACCCCGGCCTCGGTGAGACGAAGAATCCTGGTGGTGGCGACCGTGAGCTTCACATCGTCGGCATCAACATGACCCCAGTCGTTTCTGTGAACCGGCGCCCGGCGAACCTTGCAGAATTCCTGCGGGTCCTCCTCCTCAATCCAGCCCCACCGGCCCCGCCACTCCTCCCACCTCTCCTTCGGAGCGCTCTCCGGGTATGTCCCTTTGGTCCTTGGGATCCAGGCGACACAACCAGAGATGGCGCCTCCCTTTTGGATTTGAGGATAAAAGTAGTGGCGGAAGAGCGCCATGTTGGGGAACACTCTGGCGAAGCCCTCGCAGAGATGGGAAAAGAGAGCCATGCACGCCATGGCGTTTGGAGTGAAATCCAGAAGGTGAAAGCCGTAGGTGTGCATGGCATCATTGAAGAAATCAGAGAAGGGGGGGCAAAGGCCGCAGGAAAAGTAGTCGACGAAGAATGGGTACCGATTCGGGCCGGCTTCGGCGAAAGCGGTGGGGATGACGCGCGTGGCCGGGTGCCCCGTCGTCTCCCCCCGTCTTGCACCCCCACAGGTGCTTGAAGTAGTCCCGGAGATGGACCGCGTTGACCGTCGTGGGGAAGTAGGCGGACTGCGTCCGCCGCGCCGCCAACTCGCTCTCGGGCGGCTCCTTCGCCCCGGCGTCCTTGGCCACTCCCTTGCCTTTACTGGTTTTGGGTGCCATGGCGGCTGCGAGAGGCGAAGGGGGAAGGACGACGAAGACGCGGCGGCGGCGAGCAAAGGCAAGAGCTTGAGAGGGAGGAAGAAGGGGACGGCGGTTCCGAGATTGGAGAAGGCGCAAAGGGTAAATGAGCAGCGCGCCCGTGGTTATTCCTTTTTACGGGGAAGGCGTGGGCCGCCTCTTTTCCCACTAACTGCGAAGTGACACATGCGTGTGGAGACCGCCCCACGCATGACCCCCACGTCACGCACGACCCTCCACGTCGCGCGTTCAACGCGGGTCGTGGGGAAGCGCAGTGTACGAAAAAGTTACTATGGTAAAAATCCGCCCCACCTGCCCGCGCACCGTTCTGGGCCTGGCCCAACAACACGTCACGCTTATGTGTGGCCCAGGCCCGGGGGCTCCTGTGGGTGTACAAAAGTAGGGGCTCTCCTTTTGACCCCTTTACTTGTGCACGGGCAGTCACAGCCGCACCCGCGGCCACACTTAGCAGGGCAGAGGAGGGAAGCGAGAGCACAAGATAGCCAAGGTAACGCCAAGACCAGAGACACAAAGAGAAAGAGGGCGAGGTGGACTCCCCCGGCAAGACCCTTGCCGGGACGGCCTCCGCAGCCCCGGCAAGAGCCTTGCTGGGGCAACTTGCCTGACGCCAACGGAGCGCGCCTCCCTTGAGCCCAAGGGTACCAATGCCATCAACCACATTGGGACCAAGGCTCGGGAGGCACCTCCGTGGTGGCATGCGGATCTTTGTCAAGATCATAAACACACGAGATCACATGAGGACCAGAAGACGACGACCCCCGGCGGGATCCTAGCCGAGGAAGTCCACAAGACCCCCGGCAAGATCCTTGCCGGGGACGACCACGACGCCACGGCAAGACCCTTGCCGGGGCCCCGGCAGGACCCTTGCCGAGGGCGTCAGTGGGACCATAGCCAGGCCTACGCCTGCCAAGACACCATCGCCGTCCCTATGCAGCTGCTAGCTCAACCAGCTGGGTAGGCACCTACGTGGCGACGAGTGGCCTCTACACCTACCCAGCAAGCATCTGTGTGGTGGCATGCAGATCTTCGTGAAGGCTCCACCACCGTGCCAGCCCAGCAGCCAGCCAACGTGGCACCGCGACGCCTCGTCAGTTCGGACGCGTGTCGAAGCCAGGCGAAGCGGCGACAGCTGGGACGTGCTTCCTTGCCATCCCCGATAAAGCAAGAGGGGCACGTCGGTAGAGCATTAAATGCGTTTGTCCGACGGTGCCAGAGGATAGACTCATCCACTGTACACCTTTCCACCTCCCGTGTGCCACTGTGGCAACCCCTTTTACCTATAAAAGGAGGCCCGAGCCGACCAGGAGAAGGATTCAGATCTTTTGGGCAAGTCAGACCCCGTAGCTACCTCAAGAACACAAGAACACTCAAATACATCCACCAAAGCAGGACTAGGGTATTACGCATCTTCGCGGCCCGAACCTGGGTAAATGATCTGTGTGCTTCCTGTCAGACCCGCTTTGCACAACCCCGCGCCCGCCAACCATAGAAGGGATCCCAGTGATCCCATAGGTGTCGATTTCCCCCGACAGGCGAGTCATACAAAGCTCTGGATTTCTTGGCAAGTTATAAGTTATGATTAAACCGACCAAGTTCTGGCAGGTCACAAATGTTGTTATTTTAGCCGCCCGAACAATGAATGGCGGGTCGGTTGTCTATCAATCAAGATGGTTGAGATTATGCTAAGTATGAGATGAAACAAGTTTCACGGATTGTGCCTAAAATTTTGGATATACAGCAGTTCAAGAAATGAAGAATAATTCTAAAACCTAAGGTACGGTAAGGAAAAAAGTAGACGAGCCATATATGGATTCTGAAGAAAGGGGATCTACATAAGATGCAAGATAAAAGCTAAAACTGCTACCATGAGGCTTCAGTATTGCTTTTGGATTGAACTAAGCGCGGGTGGAAGAAGCTATGATGAACTTGCACGAACACGACGAACACCGACGAACTAGGGTGATCTAATGTAGATTGGAAGTGAGGGAAGATGAATACTTGGTGATGCTAAGGAGCAGCGGGCGTGCGTCGCGGTTATCTGGTCTAATCAGGTTGATGCAGCGGTCCAGTTGAAGTCGTTGGTGCAGAACGGCGGCGGCGGACAATGTGAGAAGGAAGAAGAAGGGAGATGAGCAGGAGTAAAAGTGAAAAACGCCCCCCGTCCCTATTTATAAGGAAACTGTAAAATGGCATGCACGAAAATTGAGGAGGCAACATGATTATTTCAACAGCGCAGGCGCCTCGATTCTCAGACAACCACTTAATGCAAAAGAACCATTGTGATCTCATGAGCTTTTTATGGATTTACTTTGCGTGACATAATGACGGGTTATAGTGATTTTTTAAAGGTTAATCTTAGGAAGGATGATTCGCCAACCGAAGCAGTGGAGATTCACATGAATGAGTTCAAATCAATCTGGGGCCTAATGTTGGGGACATACCCCGAGGTGTGACCCGCCCAGAAGGGGCCGGGTGACACCGTTGGTAGTACAATGCGAAGAAGGTCCAAGAATGTCCAAGAAGACGAAGTATGAAGATAGGTGGCGGCTTAAGAGGCGGGCTAGGTGTTGGCCCAAGACCCGGAAGTGTAAGCCACCTAATAGTAACTTGCCTAGTAAGGCAAGGCGACTTAGAAACCGAGCTGGTCATGTTATGTCATTCGGCCTGGACTCTTGTAAGCCTTGGAGCCTCTACCTGTGTATATAAAGGCGAGACCTGGTGGCGATTCTGCCCCCTTCTGATCGATATTCAAGCAATACAACTAGAAGCAGGACGTAGGCTTTTACCTCGTTGTGAGGGGCCGAACCTGGGTAAACTCTGTGTCCTTTGTCCCGTTCAACCCCTTCGAGCTAACCTACATTGCGATGGCTCCACACCTAAGTACTTTGACAAGGGCATCTGCTGTGACAAAACCACGACACTATCAGATATAATCCTTGCAAGTAACGAGTTCAAGGGGATTGACAACCCTCTTGCCCGTGTTGGGTGCAAGTATTTGCTCCTGTGTGTGTAGGTCCTGCTTATTAGGTTACGCGTGGTTCTCCTATTGGTACGAATACCGTGGTTCTCACTGAGGGAAATATTGACCGCTACTATATTGCTTCACCCTCCTCTTCGGGGAAAATCCCAATGTAGCTCACAAGTAGCAGCGACCTGATAGCTTGTATCTGCATTGGTAATTCCCTGAAGAGGAGAGGATGATGCAGCAAAGCAACGGTAAGTATTTCTCTCAGTTATGAAACTAAGGTTATTAATCCAGTAGGAGAACTAAGCAACACTATGTAAACAACACCTGCACACAAACCAAAAAAACTTGCAACCCAACGCGTAAGAGGGGTTGTCAATCCCTCCTCGGTATTGAGATATATTAAATTGAATGAAATTGGATAAATAGATCTAGCAAAAACATAAAATAAAATAAATAAATAAAAACTTCAGCAAGGTATTTTTGGATTTTTGGATCCATAGATCTGAAAACAATATGATAGGAAATAGACCCAGGGGTCGTAGATTTCACTAGAGGCTTCTCTCAAGAAAATAGCATACAGTGGGTAAACAAATTACTGTTAGGCAATTGATAGAAGAGCAAATAATTATGATGATATCCAGGGATGTCATCACTTATATAGGCAACTGATCCAAGATTATTAGACTGAAACGATTATACATCTACTACTATTACTCCATACATCGACCGCTATCCAGCATGGATCTAGTGTATTAGGTTCATGGAAAAATGGAGTAATGCAATAAGAACGATGACATGATATAGACAAGATTTATTCATGTAGGAATAGACCCCATCTATTTATCCTTAATGGCAATGATACATGCGTGTCATGTCTCCTTCTGTCACTGAGATTGAGCACCACAAGATTGAACCCATCACAACACCTCTTCCCATGGCAAGAAAAATCAATCTAGTTGGCCAAACCGAACCAAAGTTTCGAAGAAGAAATGAGAGGCTATAGAAATCATGCATAAGAGAGTTCAACAAAGACTCAAATAATATTCATGGATAGAACTGATCATAAACTCACAATTCATCGGATCCCAACAAACACACCGCAAAAAGTCATTACATCAAATAGATCTCCAAGAACATCGAGGAGAACATTGTATTGAAGATCAAAAAGAGAGAAGAAGCCATCTAGCTACTGCCTACAGACCAGTAGGTCTGTGCTGAACTACTCACGCATCATCGGAGGGGCAAGGGTGATGATGAAGAACCCCTCCGTGATCGTTGACCCCTTCGGCAGAGTGCTGGAGAAGGCCTCTAGATTGGATGTCATGGTTCTAGAACTTGCGGTGGCTGGAATTGTGTTTCATCGACTCCCCTAGAGTTTTTGCAATCTCAGAGTATTTATAGAGCTGATAGTCGATGGAGAAGCCTCCCGTGGGCCCCACTACCCACCAGGCGCGCCTAGGACTTTTGGCGCACCCTGGTGCATAGTGGGCCCTGCGGGCTTCCTCTGGTGCACTTCCTTGGCTCCCTGGGTGTCTTCTGTCCAGAAAAATCTCCACAAAGTTTCGTGGCATTGGACTTCATTTGGTATTGATATTCTGCGAAGTAAAAAACTAGCAACAACTGGCACTGGGCACTATGTCAGCAGGTTAGTCCCAAAAAATGATATAAAGTTGCTATTAAATGAGTATAAAACATCCAAGAATGATACTTTAATAGCATGGAACAATAAAAAATTATAGATACATTGGAGACGTATCACGACCTACGATGCACTATTCTTCCGTGCTGCCGGCAGCGCCCGCAGGGCACGGCGGCTGCGCAGCTGGCGATGTACTCCTCATCATTGCTTTTGCTGAACACCTCATCAACCGCCTCGTCGATCACCCTGAAGGCGGCATGTAATTCCCCCTGATGGAGGCTTGACTGGCAGAGGTCACGGCGGATTTTTTTGGTGGAGCAATAGGACTCGAGCAGCACCTCCTACTCCGCCACGTCCATGTCCGTCATGATGGTCGTGTTGGCGGAAGGTTCTCCTCCGCGTGCCGGCGCTCGTTGAGGAGGTTGAGGTTGTAGGCCTGGTCGGCCTGCACCTCCCAAAACTTGGCCTCCCACACCATGTCGATACAGTGGGCACGGGCCTCGCCGATGCTGATGCTCACATGCACTATCGAGGAGGCTGGCGCCGGCTCATTCTCGACCGCGTCCTCCAGTGGGACGTCGACGGCCTCCGCATGCCTGCTGGCCTGCCAGCGGGCAGCAATGGCGGCTACCTCCTTCTTCTGCTCTGATGAGAGTTCGTACCAAAGGGCTTTGGAGCGCGAGGAGGCCATGGTGGGCGTGGTGCAGAGAGGAGAAAGGGGCCGAAGGAGGATGGCTGCGGCTATGGCCGGGGACGGAGTTTATATCGCGAGCGGGTAGCAATGATGGGAGGCAAACTGATGGACGGGCGACGCCAGAGTTGGTTCCTTCACAACCGCCTATCATTAAAGTAGGGCGACAGATGGCCCTGATGTCGTTTGAACATAGAGAAGTCGCATGCACCAGGAAGCGGCGCGGTCATGCTACAGTGAGAGGTGATGTCCGCTCTGACCAGGCATGAATGCGGCATTGACGCTCTGGAGCGGCGCTGACATTTTCAGGTGGGAAGCGCGCGGGTGCGGGGGAGGGGGTTTGGGTGGGCCAGAGCACTCACGAGTGGACGTGGCAGCAGTCTGGATGCCCGCAAAGCCCCCCCCCCCCACACATTTTATGCGGGAAAAAGTGCGTCTGGACAGGCGGTTTGAGGGTTCGTGTTGGAGAGGCCCTAAGGGGACTTGCACTTTGTGAGCACTGGGAGGAGGTGGTCATCATGGATGAGGATTTGAGGAACTTGCGGAGGAGAAATATGGATCGCTATTCAGCCATGGCACACTATTTGGGAAGATGTGATCTACATCAGTTGCGGAGGACGGAAATTTTTTAAGGTAGGGTGAACTTAAACTCTGAAGCCTGGAGAAGAGGGACAAATGCGGAGAATATGGAGTGTGACCACGAGTGATGGTGCTCTCATAGGGGGTTGCTAACCACGTCGACTCCTAGAGGTGGGCTGAGCTGAGGACCAAAGACAATCATTGGTGGTCCACATTCGTCAAGCCCCACGCCGCACAACAAAAACCCCTTCCGCGATGATAAGTCTTTGTGACAGACTCACAGTAGGTCACATTTTCTGTCATGCATGTACATCCATGATGATTTTATGACAGAATCTAGATAGTCATGCCCGTGTTGTCGTAGAAGTGTTCCATGACAATACTCAAATTAAGTGTCCACTTCCATGACGATAAATGGTGTGTCATGGAATTGTTTTCGTCAACTGTAAACGACACGTGGCATCCACCATAACGGGTCGCCATTATGCTATTGGTTCCGGGTTTGGATCCGATAACCCGTTAACAGCCCGGACCAATCGTGATTTTCCACGTGTAAAATTCTCATTCGCCCATGCACTACTGCAGGATGCTGCTAACGCGACACTACGATCAGAGACCCTTTGACGAAACTATGTGCGATGCATTAATCACAAATGGGGATGTAAAAAAACGTCAAAAAGGTGCAAAACGTTGCGATGGCGGAGCCATCAAACATGGTTCAGATTTTAGTTGCGTGTGCGATTCAGGGCACACGGTTAACCCGTTCGAACTGTTTGCGATGAGGCAGAACAACAGAAACGGGCAGCCATATCAATGTGTGTGTGATATACGGCATACAGTTCGCTCCGATGAACCATTTTCTATTAGGGAGTGCAACATAAATGGTTAGCTAGATAAAGGTGTGTGTGATATAGGGCATACGGTTCACTCGGATGAACTGTTTTTGATTAGCGAACACAACAAAAACGGTTCAACTTAACAAGATGTGTGTGATACGTGGCAAACAGCCGACTCGGTGCAAACACCCTCCGTCCAGGTGCTTTAATTAACCCATTAATGGAGAAGTTGTGAGCGAGGCGGGCGGCGGCTGGTGCATGGTGGTCAAAGAGCTCGCTTCCCGGTGAGCATGGGCGGCCTTACTGCTCGCACGTGTCCCGTGAAGCCTGCGAGGTGGACAGGATGCACGCGTCCTGTCGAGCCTGTGTGGCGGACTGCTCACACGCGTCCCGTCGAGCCTGCACGGCGGACTTCTCGCGCTCATCCCGTCTAATCAAACAGCTGCACGCACGCCACCTAGTATGGTTAAATTTCGACACGGTTAATAATAATACAACCATTTGCGATATTAACGTGTCAGCTTTTTGTTTCAAAAAGGACTTCGTTGGCTACTAATGTGTGCGCCTCTTCTCCAACTGGACGATTTTTTTACCACGGCATATATGTGCCATGTCATGAAACCATGCCCAGTTTCGTGTTTTTGCGTGACTTTTTTATTTACCGGGATTTAAAAACCGAGATTCTCAATGTTTCAAGATGACGACAAGTTTGTAATTCATTCCCATTCCTTAAATGGGACCTAAACATGCACCCAATGACACATGTACGATTTCCCACCCATTTTGCTTCACTTGAGCATGTGCTTGTAGTTCAAATTTGAATTATGGACTACATTAAATGCGTAGAAAACTTAGTAATTAGTAATATATATACAATGGCCAAACAAACCCTGAATAGTTTCAAATTTCAGCCTGACACTCCTGTTATTCTATGTTGCCTGTAGAAAACAAAGTTCAAGGCGAGAAGAGGCAGCGATTATCATTTCGCCCACAAGAGGGGCATGTTTCCCTACCGAAACCACGAGGGTTGCGACAGGCTCCGGTTTGTAAAAGGCTTGTAATATAGCTTCGCCCAAATTGGACAATTATATGTACCATGTAGTGACACCATGCCAAGTTTCATGATTTCCTAGTGGTTTTTGGATTTACAGAGATTTAGAAACCGAGATTCACAATGTTTGTGGCCAAGCCAGGACGGCGAGACGGTTGAATTCGTTCCCATTCGTTCCATGGGACCTAAACATGCACCCCAAGGAAACAATGTACGTTTTTTCTAGCCATTTTGGTGCACTGGAGCATGTATTTGTAGTTCGGATTTGAATTATGGACATTAAATGCCTAGAAAACTCAATTAATGAATAAAAAGGTCAAACAAACCCTGAATAATTTCAAAGTTCAGCGCAAATCTCCCGTTTTTCTGTGTCGTGTGTAGAAGAAAATACGAGGCTAGAAGAGGGAGTGATTATCATTTGGCCCACAAGGGGACACGTTTCCCTATCGAAACCACGAGGGTTCTTGCGACAGGCTCCAGTTTGTAATAAAGCTTGGCCCAAATTGGCAATGTTTTTACCATGACATATATGTGCCATGGCGTGACACCATGCCACCTTTGATGACTTTCTGGTGAGTTTTGGATTTATGGGGACTTAAAACCCGAGATTCGAAATGTTTGAGGACGAGCCAGGACACCGGTACGGTTGTAATTCGTTCCCATTCCTGGCATGGCACCTAAACATGCACCCAAGGACACATGTATAATTTTTCTAGCCATTTTGGTGAACTGGGGCATCTATTTGTAGTTCAGATTTGAATTATGGACATTAAATGCCTAGGAAACTCAATTAGTGTATAAAAAGGCCAAACGAACCCTAAATAAGTTTAAATTTCAGCATGTATATCATGTCGTTCCATATTGCCCGTGTTAGAAAATACAAGGCGAAAAGAGGCAATGGTTACGTTTCGCCCACAAGGGGAACACATTTCCCTATCAGAACCACGAGGCTTCTTTGAGAGAAGCTCCAATTTTGTAAGAGGTTTGTAATAAAGCTTGGCCCAAATTGGACAATGTTTTTACCACGACATATATGTGCCTTGACGTGACACCATGCCACCTTCGATGACTTTCTCGTGAGTTTAGGATTTACGGAGATTTAAAAACAGAGATTCCAAATGTTTGAGGACGAGCTAGGACGCGGGTACGGTTGTAATTCGTTCCCATTCCTGGCATGGGACCTAAACATGCACCCGAGGACACATGTACAAATTTTCTAGCCATTTTGGTGAACTGGAGCATGTATTTGAAGTTCAGATTTGAATTATGGACATTAAATGCCTAGGAAACTCAATTAGTGTATAAAAAGGCCAAACGAACCATGAATAATTTTAAATTTCAGCACGGATATCATGTCGTTCCATGTTGTCCGTAGAAGAAAATACAAGGCGAAATGAGGCAGTGATTACGTTTCACCCACATGTGGGACACGTGTCCCTATCGGAACCACGAGGCTTCTTTGAGAGAAGCTCCGGTTTGTAAGAGGCTTGTAATAAAACTTGCGCCACAATGGACGAAAAAAATTCCTGGACATATAGCCCACGAGGTTTCATGATTTTCGGCTTAGATTTGGATTTACGGGGATTTAAAAACCGAGATTCTTCTCACGAAATGTTTTCGAATAGCACACGGTTCACTCACGAAAGCCGATATTCAATGAAAACTTCGTGGAAACCATATTTTCAAAATGTGGGATGTTCAGAAAGTGATGTTTTATTGCGACACAAAATTTCAAGTTGAAACAAAACATTACGAGATGTGAGCTATGAAAAAGACAAATTCAGCCCTGAATAGTGACATTACCATTCGATACTATTCAACGCTGATTTTGTCTTTTTCATAGCTCACATCTCGTAACATGTTTCAACTTGAAATTTTGTGTGGCAATAAAACATCATCCTCTTAACATCCCACATTTTTCTCAAATTTTTTTGAACCTTCAAAACATCTTTTTCTTCTGGTTTTCACCAGTTTCCACCGAATGTTTGTTTTCGTATGATATTCTCCCCCCTGCTGCGCGTGTGATCTGAGTCATGCGTTCTGATTGGCCAGAACCCAAACCCCACGGATCGTACGTGTGCACCGTTGGATGCTCCCAGATCGAACGGCAACCCTGAGCCCTTTCGACAGCACATGCAGTACATGGGTAAGCACTGTGCGCATGCGTCATGTAGCTCACGCTTCCTTCTCTACTAGGTTTTCATTCAAAACAGGCTACCGTTTCTCGCCACTCCTCTCATTGGTTTCCCGCCTCTTCTCCATCGTTTCCTGCTACCAGTGTCAGCGCTCATTGAAGGCTAGCGGCGACACACCGGCCATGTAAATATCTAAAAGCACAAATGTGTGTGATAGGAGGGAGTAGGTACCATAGGGTGACCAGCGTGGAATGCCTTAATGGCAACGAGGCAATTCTTATCAGCAAGGGGCGGCTTCCCATCCGCTAGCCTAGTCGAATAGAACGCATAAGTTAAGCGTGCTCGGGCTGGAGTAGTCCAAGGATGGGTGACCCGATGGAAGTTGCATATCTCAAGCTTCATTTAATGCCATGACACGGTCATTATAGAGATATATTATATCATTTAAATGCCATGACACGGTCATTATAGAGATATATTATATCATTTAAATGCCATGACATGGTCATTATAGAGATATATTATATCTCTATAGTGACCTATCATGGCAATTATATAAACCTTGGGATCCTTGTTTTGCTAATTTGTAGATAGGTTTTTACGGGTTATTTTTTGCTCTAAAAAATTAAAGAATGATTGACTTGATCTGTCATGGCGATTATAAAACCTACCATGTTTTTATGGGCTATTTTTTGCTCTAAAAAATTAAAGAATGATTGACTTGACCTGTCATGGCCATTATATAAACCTTTTTCAGGTTGCATGCAGGGTATAAGGGGTAGGGTGTTCTTCTCGAGCATGTCTCCCTTGTGCGGCTTATAGACGCGGCACATATTTGCGCGCTCCCCGAGGTATATATACTATCCTTTACCGACAATTTGGGGGCTCCACACAATCTATCCCTTTGACCCAACAACGAGAAGGGTTTAACCATGATGGTTTCCTATTGATACTAGTAAGGTACATGTGCATTGCACGCATGAGATTTGGTAACCAAATTATGAATAAATACCACACTATAGCATGTAAGCTTTGAGTCATATATGCATGATGTAGATGTTCGTTTAATTCTTATAGTTCATCTCATCCAAAATCAATTAGTTTTATAAAAAAATCTATTTTAAGATTCATGGAATTGTGCATTGTAAAGGTAAAAACAAAAGGTGACAATTCATTTAGAAAAAGAAAAGTTTGGGCAATTAAGATATGGAAGATTCTAGAGAACAAAAAAGTGCTTGTGTTTTGAGGTTTGCGCATTATGCTTAAGTTCAACCATGGAGTCTTCTAGATTGTACATGTGGAAAAATCTGGTGGAATGTAGATGATATCCAACGACCAGTAGTGCTCGGATTTGCCATCTCTGTACCGTCGGATTGGCTTCATCCAACGAGCAACTTTCAAAGTTATTCGCACACTATATAGGTGTATAGATGTATAGATATATATAGATGTGTCCCATGATAGACAAAATAAATTTGAGCGCATGCATGGGACGACCCCCCCTGCCGCCTCGAAGTTGGAAAACTGACATCGTACGTATTGAACCAGTCTTGGAGTCGGGTACGGTGTTCGGTTTGTAATGTAGTTGGTGGCCCATCGAAGTTGTGCATTTGGGATTTAAACACATCATACACCACCGTACCCATACATATTTTCGGGCCGCATGCAGTGTATATGGGGTCTTCTGATCGACCACGTCTCCCTTGTGCGGTTTTTTGTGATGACACACAGATCTGTGGGCTCCCCGAGTGTATATATATCATCCCTTTGACCGATAATGAGGGGTATGTGTTGGCCATGAATGGATTCCTCCTAGTTCGTGTTAGGGCCGGTCACCGTCACATGTCGCTCAACCAAAACTCGAGCTCATGAGTTGTCAGGATTCCCTCCCACATGCTCGGATTGCTGGGTTCGACCTAGATCAAACCCTGCGTATCCTGTCCTTAACTACCTTGCGTTCATGGTTGTTGTCTGTATCAAGAGGTAGGCACCACATCTAAATTGTATATTATTCTATACTAAAAACACACATCACCCCTTCCCAACGTACATCATTTTGGGCCGCATGCAAGAGGTGCTGGTTTTGTGGTCCCTCTCGTGCGATTTTTATGATGGTTCAATCTATTGGCCCAAGCGGTTTATTGACAACAACAACTGTCATTTGACCAAAAGATAGATTCATTGGTCCGCCTTACGGTAGGTCATGGCGACATGCATGTATGACCAAAGTATCGATCATTACGTGCATCCGCCCCGCTGACACGAACTGGGACGTGGTGGGCCAAGCATCCTAGCTAGGTACGACATTATGTCATTATATATATATATATATATAAATATATATATCCAGGGGTGCTTTCGGGTTTGTGAGGCAGGTGCCACCAAAGTTATGCATTGTGTATTTAAAGTTTTAAACATCCCCAATATTCCTACATATATTTGGCCACTTCCAGGTGGTTCTTGACTTCTGGCCCCTCTCATAGATCTTCAATGACGCGCCCAACTGTGGGCCCGCCTGGTCAAAGTTGTGCATTGGAATTTTGAACATCACAAACCACCCTTTTCACTCATATATATTTGTTCCACATGCTGGTGTGGCTGTCTTTTGACCCTCTCTAACGTTATTTTTTGCTGCAAAGACTCTGATGAGACACAGGTATAATATCTTAACCGTGTGCGATACAAGTGCGCTGTGAATCACCACGTCTGCGTGAGCGCGAGCAAATTAAGGTGGATGTACTGGCTCAACCGTGTGCGATGCAATGAAATCACCACGACCGCGCAAGCGCGAGCAAATTAAGGTGGAGGTACTGGCTCAACCGTGTGCGATGCAAGTGCGCTGAAATCACCACGACCGCGCAAGCGCGGGCAAAGGGGTGGAGGTACTAGCTCAACCGTGTGCGATGCAAGTGCGCTGAAATCACCAGGACCGCGCAAATGCGAGCAAAGGGTGGAGGTACTAGCTTAACCATGTGTGACGCAAGTACGCTGTAAAACCACCACATGTGCAAGCTAAAGGCGGGTAAGTTTATTTGGAAATTAGGATGAACCATGTGCGATAGACCATCTAGCTAGAAATATAAAAAACAAACTATCCGCCTTGAGCGTTGCAAAAATCAGCGGTTTCGCGCCACTTTTCCTTATTATCATACACGCATATTGTTATTGGACTGTGCGTGATCTTGGGCACTCCCGCCCCACATCAATTCCTTTACCCAAATTTTAGTAGCCGTCGTATTTCAACCGTCGCCCACACTCCTCCAGCACCGACCTTATAGTAAAATTTCAATAGCCGAGGCATTTGAACCGTCGTCCTCCCTTGTCCACCACCATCTCCACCCACCATTCCTAAAATTTTCAGTAGCCGCTCTGTATCCTCAAACACCAACCGCCTCCCTCCACAGTCCACCGCCCGCCCCCTCCCCCCCTCAAACCCTAGCTTGCGGCGACCGCCGGCGCCTCCGCCAACCCCTGCCGGTATGCCCGTCCCTCCTAGCTTACATAATAAGTTCAGGTTACCCAACGATTCCGATACCATCGCCCCACTCCCCTGAGTTTTTAGATGAGGCCTGCGGTGTCCCTCCCCGCTAGATCCACATCCCCTGCTCCAGAATGTCGCAGCCTAAGCTCGACCACGTATCCCGAGGAGCCCGACGAGTGTTCGGCCAAGAAGAGGTTTATCATGGCCTCTCCGGCGGACATTGGCGAGGTGGACGCCGTTCACCCCGACCTGTCGATCCCAGAGCAGCACATCACCGCTGAAGCCGGCGAAGATGTTGACTACGTTGTCATGCCGAAGGCTTCATGTCAGCGGGCTAGCGTATTACTGTATCTCGGGAAAGCTGGCTACGACATCAAGCTCGTCCACAGCGACGGCTTTGCGTGGGCCATGTCACATGTTAAGTGGTCCATCCCCAACCCCTCTGGTTCAACTGCCGTTGACCTCTTCGACGGCCCTGCCGCTGATCTCCTCCGCCAAGCGGTCAAGGATTTGCGAGCTTTATATGCCATCGAGCCCATTTTGTCATTTCTGAAGGACACGTTCTACGGCGGCGGCTTAGGATCGTCAATTGCCAAGTCAGATCTCATCGACCACGACTACGAGGCGGGCACCCATGAAGGTTCTTCCAAGGTGAAACAGCCTGTCTGTGACATCAGGGAGCGCGCCATGGGTCTGTGCTCTTCCAACTGGAAGGATCCCGTCCATGAAATGTGAGGCAATATTCTATCAACAAATCTTACCTTTTCTAGCTTGCCAACCCGTACCCTTTGTTGTAGTAGCATTTGCCGTGTGATGCTTTAACTGTGCCGTGTTTAATTATTTCAGTTATGCAAAAATGTATTGTTCAATAGGGCTATGCGATGTTTAAGTATGAATTGTCCACTTCAGTTTCACGAATGGCTATATTTGGTTGTTTATAGTGAGTGGATGCCTTGTTTATCTGTATTTGGTTGTTAGGTTGGTTGGAGTGAGCATTTTCCAGTTATCGAGCAGATGCCTTGTTTATATGTATTTGGTTCTTAGTTTGGTTGCAGTGAGCATTTGTCCAGTTATCAAGCAGATGCCTTGTTTATCTGTATTTGGTTGTCAGGTTGCTTTTTTTTAGCATTTGTCCAGTTATCAAGCAGATGCCTTGTTTATCTGTATCTGCTTGTTAGGTTGGTTGCAGTGAGCATTTGTCCAGTTTTCAAGCATATGCCCTGTTTATCTATATGTGCTTGTTAGGTTGGTTGCAGTGAGACTCTGTCCAGTTTTCAATGGCTATATTTGGTTGTTATACTGGTCATTTATTTATTGTTTATTTCAGTCATTCACAATGTGTTGTTCATTTGTGCAAGTCGGAACTGTGCCGCTCGACTACGTCAATACCAGTTTGAACCGCCATATTTGGTTCCAGTTATTCCTGGTGTAGTTAACACATGCCCTTTATTTCAGTTTTACACATTTATCCAGTGTGATGTTTAAGCATTACCTACGTTCTATTCATTTTCAACAATACCAGTTTGAATTGCAATATTTGATGGTTGTTAAGCCTGCTGTCGGTACCACTGCCTTCCATTTTATATCTGCTTTAACAACATGCTGAAACCAACACATTCAAGCTATCATTTGGAGATGATGTTGTTTACCTTTGCTATATTTCTTTGATGTTAAGGTTGTTGTACTTATCATGCCTTTCCACTACTTATGCAGGACAACAACGAGAGTGGCCACCATTTTCCGCCGAGGTTAGCTTCATCCCTCAGCTTGTACTCCCCCCGTTGTTCCATAATGTAGTGCATATAGATCCAGGCATGGACACTTGTTAGCTTCTAATATTTACTTGTTGCTTGTAGATACATATGCCCTTGGCAAGGATCCACGCATCGACCCTTTTTGCGTATGGGGCAATGAGATATTGATGAACAAGCATCAAGTGAGGAAACTGATAAGGATTATTAGCAAAAAGATATGAATGGTGGCAAGCAAATTCTTTGTTTATGCTCTATCCAACACAACAGTGAGCTGTAGGATGGTAACTACAAACTCTGCAGCCTTCTCTTTTCACTGCCCATAATGAGTTGTTAGACAACAATGTCTGAATCTTTTTCGTTCCCAGTGGTTCCCGAAGCAGTTCATTCAAGATTACCTCTCAAAGTACATGATTGGTGGACACGCAATGAAGGTTAAAGTATTTCATCCAGACTACAATGAGCATCGAGAAGTCATAACGAAGACAGTGAAGGATGGACGGGCAGCCATCACAAGGGGTTGGCCTAGAGTCGTGCGCGCATTACGCATGGAGGAGGGCACAATATGGGCATTCCGCTTCACCTTCTCCAGCAACCAGAATGTCTTTCACCTCTCTCTTTACAGTCTTTAGTACAACTGTGGTTCATCATTCTTTACTTGGTGCTTCTGTAGTTCTTTAGTATATGTACATGTGCATCGAATTATGCATTCATGGTTGAACCTATATTTGTAATAAACATGGTTGGATATGAAATAAGTGATTGCCTACTTTCAAATTCAAAACATGTGATTTTTAAATTAGGGATTACACTGCACACAGTTTGCGAAAGCGAAACGTCTGCGATAGACGTGGAGATCAGAAACGTTTCTAGGATCCACTACGTGTGCGATCAATCTCCACTGCACACATGACTTTCTCTTGAAAACTATCTACGTTAGGCCACCTTGCGCAAACGTTTACCACATAAAAACTGTGTGTGATGGACAGCCTTTGCTACACAGTTTCTTCTACACACCATGTGTGATGCATTCAGTGACACAAACGATAAAATTGTTAATATCGTGTGCAATGGCAACGCTATCACAAATGATTTAACAGGAAAAATTGTGTGTGATGTACCTGTGAATGGAAATGTTTTCCTTGGAGCGACTGTGTGGGATGTACATACGAACGGAAATGTTTAGCGGGGACTGACTGTGTGGGATGTACTTGCGACCGGAAACAATTTTGCCTGTATAATTGTATTTTTTTAGCTCTACTGTACGTATTTCCGTATTTGAGCGCTCGCCGGTCGCACACGAACTCATTTTGCCGAGCGTGTGTGCCAGGAGGGCATATCCCCGATGGTTTTTGGGTCGTGTGGGAAGGACCCCTATCGCCGTCACTCACTAGGCGACGGTTCCAAATGCCGTCGCGGAGAGGGGTTAAAAATCATTTGTATAGCACCAACGCGTACCAGTGATGGTACCACATGTCAGCTCGGCGTTGTGACAGATGTAAACCGTCTTATGGACATGACGCACCAATGAAAGGTCGACAAGTGGAACGACCCCATGAGTGGCCCATTTAGGTTAAAAGGGTCGGCCTGTTTGGCTTGGTCAAAAGTTAGCGGGCCAGACCATGGAAAGCCCATTAACGGCTTGTTCGCATATAGCCCATTAACGCCCCCTATACTCACGGCCCGTTATGCCCCTTCCAAATTCGACCCAGTAGCATCATGTCGGCCATCCAATATGATTCCAGCCCATTGTCACTTTTGACCCATGTATGGCCCGTGACCTCTTTCAACCCATATGAGGCCTTTTGTATCTCTCGCCCCTTTAACGACCCGTGGTGATCCTGGCCCGTAAAGAATAGTACATTGCTTTGGACCCATTAACGGCCCATGATTCTATTGGGCCGTTTTCCGCATTGTGTTATCTTTCAGCCTTCTAAGGGCCCATAAAATTTTGGGCTCGTTTTCGGCCCTTGATTACTTACGGTCTGTTACTGGCCAGTTCTTCTAATGGGCCAAATTCAGCTCATGGTTACAATCGGCCCGGTAACCCATTGGGCCGTTTTCATCTCGTCATGTATTCCGACCCATTAACAACCTGTTATGCATGTCGATGTAATTAAGCATGTGTTGTCTTCCGGCCTGTCAATGACCCGTTATGATCTGGGCCCATAAACGGATGGTTCCGATTTTGGCCCGTTTACGACCCATATTGTGGTCTGGTTTTGGCCCATGAATAGTACAACCCATTTTTGGCCCAAGGATCCTACGGCCCGTAGGAGGCCGATGGTCACCAGAGCAGGTAGCAGGCCCATGGTTACCACGGTCCATATGTGGCCCATGGTTATTGAGGCCACTAGCAAACTGAGGAAAAAGAACTGTAATGACTACAAGCAAACAAATAAACAAGACTATAAGGAAATAAATAGGCAAGCAACTAATGCTAAGCTATTAGGATTACGATGATTACACACATTACATCCAACGGGGATCAAAGTTCACCACCAGTGCAAATATAGGGAACAACAAAGTAGCATATTACATACACTGGGCGTTTAAGTTGGCCACCAGTGCAAATATAGGGAACACCAAAGTAGCATATTACATACACTAGGCGTCTAAGTTGGCCACAGGTGCAAATAAACGCGACAACAAAACAAGTCCGGAATGTAACCACTTCAGAAGAGCAATAAACTATATCCTGGGTACCCACCATCACTACAAAAAAAAGACACATCCGTGACATTTTGGGCCGAACGAATTTTTTTTCAGTCATACTTATGACACTTCTATGACGATAATTGTGACAAAACCCGGTATCATCATAGATGTGGTGGGGTCCTACTTCTATGAAAGAAATCATGACAGAAAATGGGCTTTTCGTCCTGGGCGGGCCGGAGACGCAGCTGCATGACATTCTTTGGGCCGTCCATGACGGAAAAAACCATGGTAGAAGCGAGGGCGAGGAAAATATCGGGGTGTTCCCGGTTACGGTGGGTGGTCGGGGCCGAGCGATGCGCGTTTCTCTCGTACACGCACGCGCGTGGGTGCGAGGCGTTGGGCTCTAACTGAACCCGAGCGAGGCGTTGGGCTCAAACTGAACCCGAGCGATTGCACTGCAGGCTACGCGTTACTGAACCCGAGCGATAGATCGATGGCTGTTAACTGAACCCGATCGAGTGATTCCTTCGCTACTGCTGCTAACTAAAGCCGATCGATGGTGCCTCTCGATGAACAATGAGCGTTGCTGGGGGTGTTTGGATGAACAGTTCCCCGTGGGGGTGGATGAACAGGACCCCGTGGTGTTGCATCTGGATGAACAGGACCCCGATCGATCGAGCCGGTTAGGGCTAGATGAACAGGACCCCGTGGAGGGCAGGATGAACAGGACCACACCGTGGAGGGCAGGATGAACAGTAGACGGTGGAGGGCTAGATGAACAGTAGCCCGTGGAGGGGTGGTTGAACAGGAGCCCGTGGAGAGGGCTGGTTGAACAGTAGCCGGTGGAGTAGCGCGTGGTGGAGGCTGGATGAACAGGAGCCCGTGGATGAACAGCCGCAGGTGGAGGCTGGAGGAGGTCGACGGTGGATGAACAGTAGCCCGTGGAGGCTGGAGGGGGTCGATGGTGGAGATGAACAGTATCTCGTGGAGTCCCATTTTGCGGTACGCCATACCCCTCCCGATGAACATGACCCCTGTTCCGACCGTAGCGCTCCAACACAAGTCCGTTTCCTCCGTTTTGCGGTACGCCACACCCCTCCCGATCAACAGGACCCCCGTTTCGACCGTAGGAGGTCCGTTTCCTCCGTTTTGCGATACGCTAGACCCCTCCCGATGAACAGGATCCGTTTCGAACGTGGCCGGTCGAACACAAGGCCGTTTCCTCCATTCTGTGGTACGCCAGGCCTCGTTTCCATCGGCTGTTCCGTCCAAGCCCTCCCGATGAACATGACGACGCTTTCCGTTCCGACCCAGCCGGTTGGCTCCCCATGAACATGACGACGACGTTGTTTCTCCGTTCCGACCCAGCCATGTACACGAGCCCTGGCCATACGTATAAGCGAGTAGGCATTCGAGACCCTGCCCGTATGTACGTACGTGGCCGTATTTTCTTTCTTGCACACTGGCCGCTGTACGTACGTGTACATGCTACGTGCGCGCCTCTACTACGACATGTGCGTGCCTCTACATCGACCAATATGTATGTACACGTTCGCGACCAAAATGACGATGCTACGTACGCGTCGACCAGGTGGGTCCCAACTGTCAAGCACTTCCTTGCGTGCGAAGATGTAGCTGGTGGGTCCCAGCAGTCAGGGGGGCGAATCATTTTTTTTGCCCGGACGCACTTCCTTGCGTGCGAAGATGTAGCTGGTGGGTCCCAGCAGTCGGGGAGATTTTTTTTTCATGAAATATGGTGGCCCATCCGGTGGGTCCCCGCTGTCAGTTGGAGGAATAATTATTTTGCGCGTAATAAAGAGGCAGTTCCTTGCTGTGGCCGTGGACCCAGCTGTCAGCCTTTCCACGTACAGTACTCTTCCGATGGAAGTTGGTCGTTGACCACATTGACCACGCCGCGCCGAGAGCACCAAGGCGGTGGACGAGGCGAGGCCTAGGAAGGGGACGACGCGGAGGCAGGGAAGACGCGGCAGTGGATGCCCACGCGGAGAGGAGTACGAGGGTTCACTGGTTCGGCTGCGGTGTGAGGCTGTTGTCGCCGCAGAAAAAAGGGGGTGTGGGTGAGTAGAGGGATGGCCTGGCCAGCGGTGGGAGTAGTAGGGGGTGGTGAGGCCTCCGCGGCATCGCAGCCGGCCACGGTAGGCAGGAGCACGAGGCACGACCGGCGCTGGTTTGGGCGGCTGGAGCAACAAGACCAGAGGTTGAAGAAGCACTACGGCCGTTGGATGGACATCGTACGGTCAATGGAACTAGAATCATGCATATTGACTAAGTTGACAAAGCCCTCCGTCCCCGTCAACTTAGTAGGCCCACAAGTCAGCCTCCACTATACTGGGTCCCAACTAGCAGGGGGAGTATTCATTTTTTTGTGCGTAATAAGGAGGCACTTCCGTTGGGTCCGAGCTGACAGCGGGGGAACGTTTTTTTCACGAAATACGGAGGCTCGTCCGGTGGGTCCCAGCAGTCAGGGGGGAACGTTTTTTTCGCCAAATACGGTTGCCCGTCCAGTGGGTCCCTACTGTCAGGTGGAGGAATAATTATTTTCCGCGTAATAAGGAGGCACTTCCTTGCGGCTGCCGTGGACCCAGCTGTCAGCCTCTCCATGACAGTACTCTTCCGATGGAAGTCGTTCCTTGACCACGTTGACCACGCCGCACCGAGAGCACCAGGGCGGTGGACGACAGTGGGACCTAGGAAGGGGACGACGCGGAGCCGGGGAAGACGCGGCAGTGGATGCCCACGCGGAGAGGAGTACGAGGGTTCATTGGTACGGCTGCGGTGTGAGGCTGCCGTCGCCGCAGAATAACAGGGGGTGTGGGTGAGTAGAGGGATACCCTGGTCAGCGGTGGGAGTAGTAGGGGGCGGTGAGGCCTGCACGGGAGGCGGGAGCAGGCGGTCCCGCCGGCGCTGGATTTGGCGGCTGGAGCAGGAAGGTCAGAGATTGAAGAAACACGACGGCCGTTGGATTGACATCCAACGGTTACGTCTGCTAGAATCGTTTGTTGACATATATAATAACTAAAAAAATCTTGCATACGCATCAACTTAATAGGCCCATAAGTCAGACCATTCCCTCTTTTTTTAATAATTTATATATAGTTCATTGCGACTTCTTATGCAATTTATTGTAGTCCATTTTTTTGGTTGGCCAGGGCCAATTTCGCATATTTCTGTGGGTTCCAAACTATTTTTAATACCGAAATGTCGAGCCAGATTTAAAGTACTTTGAAGATATATTTAAATTAGGTTAATGCCCAGTGAAATAGGAATCTGAAAATGTGAAAAAATTCATAAATTATAAAGTAATTGCCAATTTGTCATATGTTTTTATATTTACAACCAATTTCATATTACTTTCAAGATTTGCAGGCATCCTGAAAGAGTTGCAGCCCATCAGGGCGTAGAAAAATAAATAGGCCTGGATTAGGTATTCTTCAGAAAAAATAAACTGGGCTCATTTTCACAAAGAAAAAATAGCTGGGCTGGTCACATGGTGAACATAAAATATAAGCCTGGGCTAGACGGGCCACAGCCCAGTGCAAACCCTGCTCCGTCTCAACAATAACAAAAAAATACTGCTCGAGCAGCTACGTCCCAGGTGTCAGCCGATCTTGTGTTGTTCTCTTATCTATTGACTATATACGCTCACAATGTCGTGGGTCCCAGATGTCAGGAAAACACTAGGAGGAAGCATTTTATTTTTCCATACGCCGACATGGTGGGCCCGTACTGTCATCCTCTCCACGTAATTCTGTCGATTCCTGTTATTTGTTAACCATGTTGACAACGCGAGAGGGCGGCGCCGCGGCGAGCGCACCAAAGCGCCCAGAGGACGACGGCGAGGCCTCGGACGTCAGCGTTAACGATTTAGGAGATGGTGGGGCGGCGATGCGTGCGTTGAGGCGCAGCCAGCCGTGGGAGGCGGAAGCAGGCGGCCCCGCCGGCGCTGGTCTGGTTTTGGCGGCTGGAGGAAGACAGGACTGAAGAAACACGACAGACTGTAAAAGCAGCAGGAGTACTTAACAACCTTAACTGAAACCAGCAGGGGCACTTAACAACCATAGCTGAAAACAATATGAGTACTTATATAGGTTCAACCGTACAAAGCACGCCTCGAACAGTGCTACTTTGCCTACAGTTAACCAAGGGTGAGGCCGCCAAGCCCCAGGACAAGGCCCAGGCGCCACCCCGTGCATCCACAACCTTCTGAAAGCGGCTTCATCTCACAATGTGGTCAATAAACAGGATATTCGCTTTAGAGCCATGGAAAAGCAGGAACATAATCTTCTGTCATATTCTCCAAGATGGACGGGCCTTCATTATTTGAGACCACCTATGAATAAGTATCTTTTCACCTCCAAGGGGAATGGAGTAGGTCGACATAAACATCATGTTGTGACCAACCGCAAGTCTGACCCGACCATGGTCAGGCATGTGTATAGGAACAATAGAACTGGGTAGTTTCTGTTTCAAGAAGATCACAGCTGTAAAACTGTGTATAAGCAATAGTTTATGAACAACATATATAACAGAAAACAACTTGTACCATAAGTTTCTCGACACAGTTGGACCTGTTCAACGAGCGCAGCAGTGGCACACATATCCCACGTGGCCTTCCACAATTGAAACGCCCCACAAGGACCTCAAGACGATCAATAAAGTGTAGGAACTTCTGAATGTCGTCTCAGTCAACTTCAGTGCCATCAGTAACAGCCGAGTTGTTACAGAATAACAAACGAGCAGCCTGCTTAACTCTGAAAAAACCTACACATGCCACCAATTATAAGAAAATATTTGTTAGAAGTAGCATCTTCATGAGAGATTCGTTGCTACTTCTAAAGTTAAATTGTGATTAGTTAGACAGAATAGGTGGATTAAGAAGTAATCGAGGCAACAAGCAAGAACCAGATAAAAAACTAACATAGATGAACAATTGGAACGACATCGGAGTGGAAGATCGCAGTGAAGATGAGACCAGGTTCTGCTATTTCCATCAACATTCGTGCGCCAACTTTCAGTCCGTAACACTTGAGAAAGTTTATCCAAGTTCGGACATAAAAAAAGCAGCGATCTTCTTGGTTCATGAACCCGACTCGAAACTTATATCCATGGCTTGTCTTCACTGTGACCATTAAACTGGTGTATTCAGTTATGGCAAGGCCGAGCATCTTGAGTACATGTGTTCTGGCAGAGCAAATAATGCACTGCAGGAAAAATAATATGAGAACACAATGTATTCCCTATCCAAATCTAGAAATAACTTCCTCCTTCACGTCAGTGTTGACCATCGTACTGGTAGTACTCCCTCCGTTCCAAAATAGATGACCCAACTTTGTACTAACTTTAGTACAAAGTTGGGTCATCTATTTTGGAACGGAGGGAGTACCTTTTATCCAAATATAGCAATCCAAATTTCCAAATTAGTCAACAGCGTGTTCAAAAAAACCCCACCCTCCCGGATAGAAAAGAGGATTCTAGGAACATACTATGAGCGTTTTAAAATCCTGTGTTAGGATGTGAAGGAACAAGTGTGGCGTCTCGCCGAGGGCGCAGAAACCTGTAGGGTCCTCGCACTTTGGGCACTGCAAATGAAACACACTAGGTTCAGTAGGAAGAAAAATGCATCAACGGCGGCGGCTGCCATCCTAGGATTACCCGCGACTAAGGGACTTGGATTTATCGGGGATGGATGAAGAATTCGTACATGGTTCTCCATGAGAAAACCCTATGCAATCGCCGAGAGGGGGTTTTCTCTGAACAAGCAGACGAGGGAGAAGGGGATTCAGGCCCGGTGAAATATTGCCGCTTCGTCCATCCAGCTTACTGCTAAAGTTGGAAAGGGGGGTTTGTGATTTGACGGCTCATTTGGCATTACTGCGGCGCTACGACCGGGGTGTGTCTACCGTGCAGTTGTGCACTCTAATTTGTGCATATGGCACGTGGCCCCGTTGTTGGATGCCCCACATATCAGCGAAAGGAAGTTGAAAGACAGGAGTAACTAGTTACACAAAAATATATTTTTGATAGAGAGATAGTCCCTCTGTAAAGAAATATACAAATCTTATATATCACAACTTTATACATAATAAAAATCAAGGGGAATATATATATAATTATAAAAAACAGAGTTGTTTTTAACACAGTATAGACGAGTTGGTGATGATGGTGTGCCTGCCATCCTGCAATATAGGCCGTCCGATTTATATCTGACGGATAGGAAGCAAACTATGGCAATTTTGCAAAAAGGTACCCACACACCTCTCCACATTTGCAAATAAGGCCTTCCCTCGTTCATCCTTTTCTCTCACAAGATAAAATACTCATACAAATGCATCTTGATGTTACGTGCAACACACGGGCATTATGGGGGTTCAGCTGAGAATATAATACTCAGACAGGCTCACGGTTCTAGACTTTGGGCCGCAGGCCCACCCTGCACGTTTGGGGGCCCATATGTTCTACCTCAGAGCTTTTCATATTGCAAGCGATCGGTACGGCACTGGTTTTAGATGTTGTCGCAAGGCGAATACACAAAATTGAATAAAGCACGGCAGCTGTTGGAATGAAATCGAACGACGGCCCTGACCAGCAATGAGAGTTGCAATTCTAACAATGATATACCATGTGATAAATAATACTATCATATTACTTATACACACAGGACACTTGTTTCACCATGCCAGATTATTACATCAAAATCTCACGTAGGATAGATCAGTTCGGCAGTTGCGTGCTGCTACTGAAGAATTTCAAAGTTGATTTGGACCAGCTCTCCTTGCCGAGAAAGTTCAATTTTGAGATCATCCCCTACGGCAAGATAGGATTTAGATTTGAACCTTGACCATCCTTTAGCATCAATCATCATGCGACCATCCTTTGTACTTACGGTATATTGAGCAGGTTCATTCACACCAAGGCTGCGCATGGTAAGAGAAACTTGGCCGCTGTCGCCCGGATTGTTGAACGACTGCCTCGTTGCTCTAGGAATTCTCTGGTTGCAAACAAGAAGACATACCCAAACAGTTAGATCAACACAGTGAATCATGCAAAACAACATGGAAAGAAAAAAGAATGAAACACTTGGGCGGCCAATGCTTACCAAGAAGGTGGACATGTCGGTTTTTGTAAGGACTTTGGTATATGAAGTGCGAACTGCAGCCCAGTCTGTTGCCGGTGCAACTGCTCGTTCGGTTGCCACTGCACGGGCCGGAGCAGATGCAAGTGCAAGTGTTGGTGCAGGTGCCGAAGCCGCTACTGCTGCCGGAGATGGTGCTCCTTGTAGAGCTGGTGCCGGTGTCGGAGCAGGTGCCGGTGTCGATGCCCGATCCTCCGGTAGATCAGCCTGATCTGCTGACGCGGTCGGTGCCCAATCCTCAGCTGGATCAGACTGAGTTGTTGCCGCTGTCAGTGCTAGAGCAACTGCCGGTGCTCGATCCGTTGCTGAAAGTGGTACCGATGTGCGAGACAGTGGCGATCGTGTCTGGTCTGCTATGATCAGCTTTCTAACTTGACTAGGCTTCGTGACCATGATCAAGTTTTTTTCTTCATTTCTTTTAAACGCAAGAAGTACTAATTGTGGCGTTTTTGTTAAACCAAACTGCAGTTCATCATAGGGATTCAGCTTGTACTCAGACAACAGACTGATCCAATTTTTTCGAGTAATATAAGTGATGGACAGTGCATTCGTTACTGACATGACATAAGAAGTGAAACCTGCAAAAATAGCCATCATAGAGCAAACCAAATGGTTTATTCTGTGATGAGTCTCACATGGCAAAACCTGCATCGTAAAATTGCAGGAAAAGAAAGAAAACATGACATTAAATCAATAAGATTTAGATAGTAAATCGATAAGATTTACCTGATGTGACATCAGTGAATCCTAACCAGGAAATCACTATGTTGAAGTACTAAACAAAAATTGATCGTCCAACTATGGGTGGCATGCAGGTGCCCGCCTACTCCCACAAGCAGGACAGTCCAAAGGTCATGACAAATCGTATGGACCGAACATCCATGGGACTAGAAATCCTGGTGGGTACTATAAACTCTGCAATGCATACAGATATTGGAGTGTAACCATAATTGATAAACCGTCCTCATAAAAAATATGATATGGATACTTCAAAATATACAGACTGAATTGAGTGGACAGACATTAACATAGACAGTTTTCAGGACTGACCACACACCAAAAGCGGCAGTACTAATAAACAATACAGGGTTCACAAACACAAATCAAGTACTGAACAATAGTACTTACTACAGACAAGCAAAGTTGCACTAATTAAACTCTGCAGACTATTTCTTGCCACCGACCTACGGGATGAACCCCGCATTACTGACTAGGCCATGGACTTCGTGAGAGATGTCTACATGCACCATCACCATCTCCTCAACCTTGGAGAACCTAACAGAGTGGTCTTTCCACTCATAAACATGATCATGAAGACAGGCCGCATCAGATTTGTTGGGAAGCTTTACAAGAACCACACCCTTCGTAATCGAAGGCATAGCCAGGAAATTGTTGTGGTCAAGTACAGCCTCGAGAACACGCCTGACAACAATGCTACAGGAAAACACTAGTTCAGGACACGTGGCGACAAGGACATAGCAGCTGGATAGTTTAACAGTTCAACTCATCCTCTGGTCTTCCAGTTCACACGGCATGACTTTGAGAACTTCATCTCCACCGCGGACCTGGTTCTAATTCAAACAGAAACCAAATTTTATTACTACGTCCGTTCAGAAATATAAGATGATTTTCGATATTATACTCCATATATGACTACATATACGCACAGAAATGAGTGAACAAAGACACTAGAACATGTCTTCAAAGGCATGAGAGCAGAGGGATTACTTGCAATATCCATAACACAAGTTACTGAGGCAAATATACCCTCTTCGAAGGTAGCATTGGCGTTCATAAAGTACTCCCTCCGTCCCAAAATTCTTGTCTTAGATTTGTCTAGATACGGATGTATCAAGTCACATTTTAGTATTAGATACGTCTGTATCTAGACAAATCTAAGACAAGAAATTTGGGACAGAGGGAGTAGTTGAAAGTAATCTATAAGAAATCAGTGTCAACCTCTCGCATGCTTTGGTCAAAAGACGAATTTAGAACCGTCATTTGGCACACAAAAATCACATGCAAGATCACCCATAAAGTTGTACTACTAGTACTAGTACTGCGTGTTAGATGAAAAAACATGATCAAGATCGAGAAAAAGATCGTCAAGAAGAGATATTACCTGGACTTGCTTAATGAGGGATCCCGGATAGGGGGGCTTGGACAGGGCGATGGCTTTGAGCTTTTCTGTGGTAATCTCGGAGGGGTGCTTGCGCTTCTTCGTACCATGAGCCTCGACGGTTTTGGCCAGAGCCATAGACATCACTTCGGCCGGTGCTCCAGCATCCATCAAGAAGCTGTCAAATAGAAATAAAAGAAAAGAAACCATAATCACAAACCCAAAAGAAGAAAAAAGAGGGACTAATAGGATCAGTCTCGGGGTTGCAAGACCGGGCCTTGGCCAGAATCAACACCATTGATGTGCTCACCTTTCCTTCATTGGGAGAGAAGAACAATGGCAGAAGCAGGTCGGGGTTTTCTTGAAGAAATGAGGAACAAGATGAGGGAGAAGTGAGTTGGGTAGAGAGGATGCTGAGAGAGAAGAGTGAAATGATGGTTGCTTCGTCCGTCCAACTTACTGCTGGAAAGGAGGGGGTTTTGTGATTTGACGGCTCATTGGGCATTACTGCGGCGCTTCGATCGGGGTAGTCTACCACCACTCTACTACGGAGTAATTTAGTGCATGGCTGGTGGACCCCGATGCTGGCTGTCCCACACATCGGCGAAAGTGAGTAATTTAGTGCATGGCTGGAGGAGGATCCGCATGGTAGAGCGTGTCCACTGTTTTTCTGAAGAAAAATATGATTACAGCAAGCGTTTCCACTCTTATGACGGAGGAGTGCGAAACACGGCAGCCACTTGAACATACGTAGTGCTCCTACGACTAGGCATGTGCAGTGGTTCATACGTCAGTACTACATAATCTTGTTGCTAGTGTAGTACGACAACAAATGATGTTGTGCGCATGTCAACTATATGAACAGTAATGTAGTAACATAGTACAGCTTTCTCGACTGTCCGGTCGAGAATGAACGGTGAGATCAATGTTAAGAACCAGGTCTACAGCGCACGGAGAGTACAGTTCTACAGTACTCCATGAAACATGAACCATATGAAGCACGAATAGTGTTAGGCAGGGTGTATGAAGGGTGCACGGGATGGGAGCAAAAGTTCCCTTCTCGACCCACTTTTGGGTGTTTGGCACGGTGCATGAAGGGTGCATGAGTCCACACTAGTATGCTAACACAAATAAGTCATCTTACGTTGTGCACTGCGACCAAGGCGGAGAGGAAAACGAGAAAACTTAAGGTCTTTTTGCTAATTAATAGCATTGCATGCAATGAACTAACCACTCCATGTCATGTTTATTAGTCTCAAGTCATTGAAAGCATGCACGGCCCACGTCTCTTATTGGTTGATATGTCACAAAACAAGAAACGGGGAGGGAGTTAATGTACCGTGCCTAAGTGTTTTGTGATTATTTGGTTTTCGTAAGGTGACTTGCACACCTTGACACAGGAGTATATTGAGATGAGAATGCAACCAAACACACCCACACGCTTTGTGCTACAGTGACTGATCTGCACCGTCTAAGTTTGATCCAACGGCCATGTTGCGCCGAGACATGGACATGCCCATGCAGAGGGCGCCTAAACACCATTGAAGTCCCTCTGCTTCTCGAGGCGCATGACGTTGGTGATGCAGGGGGCGAAACGGCTGAAAGGCAATGCAATCCACGGGAAGGCGGAGGGAGCCAGCCGAGGAGCGGGGAATCTTTTGGTTTTCACCATGGTAAAACACTAGTCGACAACTTCTCACATCAGGGAGCAGCTGGTTTTACAAGCGGAGTCATCGTGACTAATTGCTGCCGCGCCTGCTCCCGTCAATCAAAAAATTAAAAATCCTGCCGCGCCTGCTCCCGTCAATAAAAAAATTAAAAATCTTGCCGCACTCAAACACCAGAGTAACGCCGCGGTGGATATTTAAATTATACCTGCCGGCAAGTAGATAAAAAAAGGGTGAAAAAACAAATGTGGCGGCGGCCTAGCTAATCGGTCGAACTAGCCCAACTAGCTAGCCACCGTGCTTCACTGATGTACTCGGCGGGAAAAGTGGTCTTTCGTGATTTGATGACTCATTTACTTGCTTTGGCGAAAATGCGCGGTAGGGCGTCCCACGTCAGGAAGAATATATGTGTGCACCACCCAGGATGACCCCGAAACCCCGCGGTAGGGTGTGCCATGTCTCGGCACGAAGGAAAAATGTGCGTGTAAAAATTTACTGTATCAGACGTAGTACCTATGGTTCGACCTCGGGACCCAGCCAGTCGGTCGAAAACACCCCACTAGCCACACAGCTTCATCATGCTAACTTGGCACGGTGGATAGGTGTGGTTAGCTCCGTCTCGACCAGCCACAACGTCTCTTGTTCTAGGCGATTCTTCTATTTTCCAAGCTTTTTTTAGTTGTCATAACGCCATGGCAAGTTAGCGCCGCTCTTCGTGTGTGCCCGTGCAAAGGTTAGACGATGGAGAGAAGAGAGAGATCGCAGACCTGGGACCCACCAGTAAGTGAGTCAACGGTCATGCACGTGTTGACGAGGCACTCCCTCTACTCTACTCAACGTAATACTGTATAAAATCAAGTTATGGGACAAAGACAACAACCGTTGTTGTTTCAGGCTATCGACTTACGCTTTGTAGTCCAGGTTGCCAGTTCGAATCTCGTCTTTCATATTTGTTAGTTCTAGGTCCAAATTTGATTAATGACAAGTGGGACCCCCATGTGTTGTTCCGATATTTCAGTGTAGGATGGTTTTTTTGAACAAACACTTTGCGCAGTTAGACAAGTAACGGCACAAGTTACACGTATTTTGCAAGTTCACGAACAAAAATGTCAGCGGCATAGAATATCACATCCACCCCGCAGCTTAGATGCTATGGTGATACGGGTTTTTACACCGTTGGAAGTGAGATCCAATGGCTTGGGAGTAGTCCTTGTAATTATGCGCAATTTGCAAACACTCCAAAGGTTTTTTTGCAAATAAAACATTCAGGCCTCGTGTGTGCCGCTGCATCTTGGATCCAACGGCTGCCCGTTGCTTATATTAGGTGCTCCCCGTAGCATAATTACCCGCTACGGTGATATGAGCATCTAGGTCGTATGATCAGTGATCAGATGGCACATGCGTAGTACTTGTACTTTCTGTGCAATTCCCAAACTCTCTTAGCCGTATATTGCAAAAACATTCAAACCTCCTACTGTGGGCCGTTAGATCTCCGTGAACTCGTATCACCATAGAATCTATGGTGCGGGAGCACCTCATATTCTCCCGTGCGAGAAAACATAAGGTGCTCTCGCAGCTTGGATGCTACGGTGATACGAGCTTCGAGGTCGTTTGTTCTGAGATCCAATGGCATCTGAGCAGTCTTTGTTCTTGTAAGCAGTGGCCAAACTCTTTGGGGGCTTTTCTGCAAAAAAAACCATTCAAACCACCGAGGAGGAGTTGGGTCACAAATCCAACGGCTCCGAAGAGCTTGTATCACCAAAGCAACTAAGGTGTGGTAGCACATGATATTCTTACATACAGGAGAATATGATGTCCTCCTTCATCTTAGATGCTACGGTGATACGAGCTTCGAGGTCGTTGGATATGGGATCCAAGGGCATCTGAGTAGTTTTTGTACAAATTGTGTGCAATTCTCAAACTCATCAAGGTTTCCTGTAAAAATATTAAGACATCATGTGAGCTGCTATATCTCAGATCTACAAGCTCCAAGCAACTCGTATCGGCATATCTAAGGTATGGGGGCACATGATATTCTCCCGGGGAGGAGGGGTGGGGGTGCACAACCAATCGGTGGTTGGGAAGGTGGGGACAAATATAATCTAAACAACCCTAAACAGAGCTTCACAATTTTATCTAAGGTTGAGGGGGTGACCCCCGACAATCATAGCTCCGCCTAATTAAACACAACATTTGCATGTACTGTAGTACTAGACTTAATATTCATGTTTCAGCTTCATGTTCGTTTTAAATATTTAATTGAGGACCATGCATGTTTTACATTTTACTCCCTTCGTTCCAAAATATTAGTCTTTTTAGAGATTTCAAGTGGACTGGCACATACGGATGTAGATAGACATATTTTAGAGTGTAGATTCACTCATTTTGCTCCGTATGTAGTCGCTTGTTCGAATCTCTAAAAGACTAATATTTAGGAACATAAGGAGTATTTTTGAATTCGTGTCATACATGCATGGTTTGGAAAAATAGATGCACTATACTTATTGGATTGTTGTTGTGTTCGTGTGTGGGTGTCTGTGTGTGTGTGTGTGCGTGTGTGTGGTCATATGCTTGATACATACAATGTTTTCTCACCTCCATATTGTTCATCTTTTAAATTTGAATTTGCATTGAAAAACTTACCAGGGATACCATGAAATGTGAAATCCACGTTGAGATCACTATATCACAAACTCAATCTAATTCAACAACTCGTCATAAATCAATTACCACGTTGAGATTAGTATTTGCAAGGAAAATACGGGCATTGTAATACACATAGATTCGTTCGGCAATTTAAAAGGTTCCTTTTGTATTCTCGAATGGTAGGACCCAACGGCGTACCAGCCAGACCTTGGCTCGTGTTGATCCTAAAAAAAACCGGGCTCGTGTCCTTCTGGTGGCGTGCGTGGTACGCACATTAGGCGACCCCAACCAGTCGAGCCTCCGCGTTTCGAGTCAAAATATCTGGCGGCCAGAATTCCAGCCCTAGGAAATTCCCCTCATGTCCCGGGTCCATAATGACTACCGATGAACAACAGAGGGATGCTTTAGTAACTAGACAGCATTACCTACCGTGTCGAGCACGGTTCAATTCCCTCGGTCGCCGCTCGCCAATGTCACCCATCAACTGCATTGCCTAGTACTACTACTACACCAGGATGGCTCTGCATATATATCTTGTCTGAAGTCTAACTAAGCAAAATGTTTGACCAAATCCTTTCTTAAGGAATACAGCAGGACCGATGTATGGCTTGAAAATTTATTGCATGATGCAGGTTATGATATTGTTTCGAATTCTGGATCTTAAATTTCAGAAAATCCAAAAGTGACCATAAATTCTTGAAACTGAGCATGGTCACGTGATATGGCACAAATATTACTTTGTAATTTTTTTCTTCAATTTGAGACAAGCTGCTTATGACAAGTTGCACAAATGAAGAGCCAAGGTATTTTGGAACAAAGACCTGTCACGTTAAGGCGAACGTTTTCACTATTGAAACCGTGGGCGTTTATGTGCCGCCATGAGTCCCGCTTCTCATCGGCAGGTGCCGTCCGAGCAAGCGTGTGAGTCGACGGGAGGCGTGCGAGTAGACCGCTGCACCGGCTGACAGGGAGGCATGCGAGCAGACCACTGTGCAGGCTCACCGGGAGGCGAGCCCTTTGACCAGGCTCCACCGCCCACCTTCGTCCCAACTACTCCCACTTTTAATGTCGCCAGCGCCGCAGTTTAAAATCAACCCCGCACTACCCGGTATCGCTACAATCTTCTCTCTTCCTCTCCGATTCTCATGTCGTCTACCTCCAACCAGCCTGACCTAAACGTACGCCATGCTGCATCACGATGGTCTGCCCTTAGTCTTCCAGTTTCCTGAGGAAGACACCCAGCCGGAGTCTCAAGAACATAAGGCACTTTGGGACGAGCTTGAACTGGCCTTGCGGGAAGACGTCGTGCATGTCCTCGCTCCCGTTCCGGCTCCCGCCGCCCCAACTGCGCCAGCGCCCATCCCCGTGGTATTGATGGGCTGGGAGCCGCACATTGTCGCCGAGCTTGATGCCATGGGGTTCCACGAGGTCCCCGCCGACTTTCACGCGCCTGTGCACCTGCCAGCGCATGCGCCTGCGCGTGCACTGACGCGCACGCCCGTACCGGTGCCCGTGCACCTGCCAGCGCATGCGCCTGCGCGTGCACTGACGTGCGCGCCCGTGACGGAGCCCGTGCACACACGAATGTCTCCGCCGCGCCGTTGGCAGCGCCTGTCCCCGCGCAGCTGCCAGTGCCCCCCTCAGCGGCATGGATGGCCGCCGTCGACCGCTTCCTGGCACCAACGCCAGTCGCCTCCTCCCGCCAGTTGACTCGCTCCGAAGTCCAGAACATTTTGGCCTTCCTTGAAGCTAGGCCAACATCCAGGAGTACGCGAACAACGGCGCAAGGCGCCGCCGTCGCCGTTGGTCAGTGGCTCGACGACTGTCGGGTGGTAGGTGCGACATATGCCAACGGGTGGCTTATCATTGTGGGAGCCAGTAAAACATCGCCGGTGCCTGGAAACGGGATGTCATGGAAGAGTTTGGGGTCCAAAGCCACACCTTCTTTCCCCCATAGGAACAGAGGTCAGGAGCTGTCGAATCTTCTTCAGTTCTATCCAAGCTCGGTTTTGTCTAAATCTTTGAAGGGCAAGGCTAGCTCTCCTTTTCTCTCTATGTGGTGTGTGGGATTCTATGAGATCAACCCTTTGCATGGGTGTCCCGGGGGGTTTATATAGGCCTACCCCCCCAGGGGTACAATGGTAATCTGGCTGGGCACGGGTCCCAGCCGTCAGTGTCTATGCTCGCCGGCTTCTCCGCCGGTCATTGGGACCCGCCGACTGGTGGGTCCCGCCTGCTGCCGGCCTCTTGGCCGGCAGGCCGGCCCCACTGCTTGGGGGCTTTGTCGGCGGCTGGTTACTGTTGCCTCGCCTCTGATGATGAGGGCTTTGTCGAGGTAAGCGTGGCTACATTGTCACCGCCTTGCGAGCTCTCACTGTAGCCTTAACTCGTCTTGTCTCCTTAATGGGGCGCTTGCTTCGAGGGAGGGAGGTAGCGGGCTATTGGGAGCTGGCCACATCCCTGGCCGACTAGAGGAGGCCAGGCCATCTTCAGATGTCTCTCTGGCAAAGGGGCCCGCCGCCCATGGGCCGTACTGGCACCTGTCGTGGGTGACATCGAGGCCAACATGGCTATAGTGCCGCGCCGGACGGGGGATGGCTAGCCCGTACGGCGCCCTGTGGCCATGCCTGTTCCGGGATTCAGGGGTAGTGGGCTGTACTGCGGCCACGCCCCATCCTATCTCCGTTACGTGGGTACAGTCTTAGTAGGTGCAGTCTTGGCCGGCTTTCTTCATGGCCGGCTTCTGGGAGTCGGCTTTCTTCATGGCCGGCTTCTAGGAGTCGGTCCTCTTGGGGCCGGCTCCCTGGAGTCGGCTATCTTGTATCTTTCTTGGGGGAGGTTTCTGAGGCTGGGTCGCCTTCTGGGAGTCGGCCCTGGGGATAGCCGGCCGGGGGAAGGCGGCCCTATGCTTTGTATGCTTGAAGGCCTGAACGGCCTGATAATTTTTCGAAGAGCCAGGGGGAGTCGGTTAGGCTACCCGTGGCCATTTACTCCGACAGTAGTCCCCGAAGCTGGTTGGGCTTCGAGGCTGAGAGGAGGTCGAGAAGCTCGGTCAGCTTCTTATCTTGACGAGCCAGCAGCTGGGAGCCGGCTTCGGTTGGGCGCGCCGTCTTGGCGAAATTTTTAAAGTCGGAAGGCGGGAGTCTGTTGGCGCGTGCGCCGGGCTGCGGGCCAGCCGCTCGCCGCCTGCGAACCACGTGGCGTCCCTTGGCTGAAAAGAGCCTGCCAACCCACGCGCGCGACAAGACGTCGCCGCAGGCCGAGGGCCCACCACTCCTACGCCTAGGCCCAGGCGCGGATTCTTTGCGGCCCAAAGCCGTCCGCACGTCTTCCGGCGGCGGTTTCCGCACGCCGTTAGGGCGCAATAATCGCGGGACGTGGGGGAGTGGGTGCAGTTAATCCCACGTTCCTCCCCACGCCTCGCCTCCTCGGCTTCGCCGCACGAGGCTATAAGTAGGGGGAGGAGGGGGAAGCGGCAGACGCTCGCACGCTCCTCTCCTCTCCGCCATCTTCTTCCTCCTGCTTTCCCTTGCAGCAGCGCCTCGCCGCCGCGCCGTCCCACCATTCTTCACTCCGCCCCGCAGCTCTGCCGCCGCAGGGCCGTGCTTTCTCCGCCGCCGCACTCTTCCTCGCTAGCTTCTCGCCACCATGCAGTACGGCGGGGACTGGGACGGCTCCAACGTCCACATGGACCACATCGAGTTCCTCCGCAAGACGCGGCGGTTGCCCGGCGCGGACCAGGTGCGGGTCCGCCTCGCGCCTGCGAAGGAGATCACGCCGGAGCCGGAGGAAGGCGAGCGGGTAGTCTTCCGCTCGCATTTCCTGCGCGGCATCGGCTTGCCGGCGAGCGCTTTCTTCCGCTCCTTCCTCGACTTCTATCAACTCCAGCCGCACCACCTCACCCCGAACACGGTGGTGCTGCTGTCCGCCTTCGTCACCTTGTGCGAAGGCTTCCTTGGCGTTCTCCCCACCCTCGAGCTCTGGGGGGAGTTCTTCCAATCTAAGCTGGGCACCCGCATGCAGGGCGTGCCGGCCCAGAGCGGCGCCTTCATCGCGATGCGGAGGCCGGCGGCCGACAACCCCTTCCCCGTCATCACGTTAATCCAGTCGGTGAAGCGCTGGCAGAAGTCATATTTCTACGTGAAGAACGTCGCCCCACAAAGCGACTACGTCAACTTGCCGGCTTACGTAGCCGGCCCGCCGGCTGGGAGGCGGCCCCACTGGTCCTATCGGGCCGCGACGCTGACGCCGGCTGGAGCCGCGGCCGTCGCCCGACTGCGGGTGATGATCCAGTCGGAGGGCCTGACTGGGTCCGACTTGCTGGCCGCCTTCGTCGCGCGCCGGGTGCTTCCGCTTCAGAGCCGCCCTCACCTGATCTGTCAGATGAGCGGCCAGCTCGATCCGAGTCGGATGTGCACCAAGGACATGCCGCACGACGAGGTGGCCCACATGGTGAATTACCTTGCGAACTGCAAGCTCTCCGCAGAGTGGCGGTTTGGCAAGGAGCCATATTCTCGTGCACATCCTCCGCCCACGGTATGTTTTCTTTTTCCTTTTCTTTTCTTAGTTTTGTTGCCGAATTCCTTCTGGCCGTCTCTGACCAGTCGGCATGCCTTGGCAGAGCCCTCTCCTTCGACCTGCAGCCGCGTCGGTGGTGGAGCATCGATTCCTCCCCGACCAGGCGGAGCATGACCTGGAGGACCACGATTTGGGGGCGGCCGCCATGGAGGACAACACCGAGGCGGGTGGCGGCGAAGCAGGCGGCTCCGGGCTTGGAGCCAGTTTCGACGACTGGCCGGACGACGACGAGGCGGAAGTCGTCCCACGCCGCCAGCCGGCGTCTGGCCACGGCGCGGGTTCCTCCGCCGCGCCGCCTGCTCGGGGCGGCGGGCAGAAGCGTCGTGCCGCGTCGGGCTTGTTCGGGAGCCGGCCGAAGAAGCCCAAGGGTGGGGCGGCGGCGACCAGGCGGGATGAGGCGGCCGCGAAGGCGGCCCGCTTCCGCAAGGTGGTGAAGCAGCCGCAGATGGTGTCGGCGTAAGTGTATATTCCTTTGTACATTCTTTCTTCTTTTCTTGGTGATTTCTGAATCCTTGCCCTTTTCTCAAAAAAAATCAGGGCTCCGCTTTCGCTCGAGCGGGTTGCTGCCGCCTCCGTCGTTGGATCGCCGGGAGGATCCGGGAGCACCCGCCGCGTGGACCCCCGCGCCGAGCTTCAGGCGGCGACGGAGCGAAACGCGCGGGAGGCGCGGGAGGAGCGGGAGGCGGAGGAGTTGAGGGCGGCTGCCGCCAAGGCGGCACAGGAGGAGGAGGCGGCGAAGGCGCGCGCCGACGCAGCGGCTAAGGCCCAAGCGGAGGCTGCGGCCGCGGCAACAGCGGAGGGGGCCTTGCTCGTCACCCCTCTGCGCGTCGCGGCGCCTGAGGCCCCAGAGCCCCCGCCAGAGGAAGCCGGCGGCGACCAGCCGGGATTGGAGAGGGAGGACGACGTCGTCGTCCCGGAGAGGGAGGCGGCACCGGCCCCGCCGACTGGGGCGGCTCAAGGCGGCCGGCCTAACGTGCCGCCTGCGCAATCGGCTGGGGGCGAGCCGGCTGCGAGGACGGACCTGGTGGTCCGGTCGCCATCGCGCCAGCGCACGGGGAAGGCCGCATCGGACCCGCAGAAAGCCGCGGGCCTCAGTTCGTCGGCCCAAGACGTGGAGGCGGCCAGCGCCAGCTCGGGGTGGACGCCGGGTGGAGGGACGGCTGTGGTGAACGTGGCAGCGCAGGACGTCCGGAACCGGCTTCAGTCCCAGGCTGCGGCGCTGAGGAAATACAATGACGAGTTCCTTGCGACGCGGGCGGCCATTCGGGTTAGTCTTCCTATTTTTGCTTTTTTGATCTTGGTTTCTTCCGTGGGGGCGCGTCAGCGCACCCACTGGGTGTAGTCCCCGAGTTCCGAGTCGGCTGCTGAGCAGGCGGCTTGGAACTTCTTAGCGGGCTTTGTTTTGCTATCTTGTTCTCATTCGCTCCTCTGCCTGTCTTGCAGGACTACCACAACCTCCGCGCGGCTGCCTTCAACTCCCAGGCTCGGGAGCTGACCCAGAAGAATGCTGACCTATCTGAGAGCCGGGGTAAGTGCTTCGTCTTTTATCTCACGTGGGGGCGCGTCAGCGCACCCACTGGGTGTAGTCCCCGAGATTCGGGCCGACTGCTGAGCAGTCGGGTCGGATCTTCCTTGACGACTTCTTCCTTATTGCTTCTTTCTTTTCTGCCATCCCTGCAGCGGCCAACGCCAGTCTGAGGGAGCAGCTGGGCGGGGCTCAGGCCGCCCTCCGTGCTAAGGAGGCCGAGTTTGACGCCTTGGCACAGGAGCGTGACCGCCTGGCCAAGAGGTTGGCCGACCAGGAGAAGAGCCACAAGGCGGCCCTGAAGGCGGTGCAGGACAGCGAGGCCGCCCTCCAAGCCGAGTATGAGACAGAGGCGGCCAGCTGGGCCGAAGCGAAGCAGACGCTGATCAACGGCTATGGCCAGATCGAAGACTTGGTTGACGGTAGGCCGCCTTCTTCTTCGTCCTTGCTTGCCGCTTGCCGTTTGGCTCATTTTCTGACTTGGTGTTTTTCTCTTCTTTCTCTTTCTTTCTTGCGCAGAGTACTTCCCTGGCTACTCTACCGCCGCCAACCAGGTCGTCGAGGCCCACCGCGAGGCACGAAGGCAGGCTGGCGCCGAGATCGCGCCGAACGCTCGCCGGTCGCTGGAGGAGCAGCTCTTGGCGATTCAGGCCCGCCTCCGGCCGGCTCATCGCATGCTCCGCCGGCTTCAGCGTGTTGGGGCGCAGGTGTTGGCCGCTCTCTGGCCTGGTGAGGTGATTCCCCGCACCCCCAGTCGGACTGCCGACTGGCTGGAGGTGGCGGTCGGCCGCTTCGAGGCCTGGAAGGCTTCTGCGGCTCGGTCCGGCGCCAGGCGGGCGCTGGAGTTCGCCAAGGCCTGGTATCCCGAGCTGAGTCTGGACCAGCTGGCCACCTGGCGGCAGGAGGCCGACACGGAGCTGGAGCCGGCGCGGCCGGCTATCATCCAGCGGGCTTCGGCGATTGCCGACTACACCGACACCAGCGCCTTCGCTCCTGAGGTGGACGACAACGGCGTTGCCCAGCCGGAGGAGTGGTTCGGGCTGAACCCGGCAGACGGCGAGGACTCGGCGGAGGAGATCGACTCCAGCGACGAGGGCGAGGAGGAGGAGGAGGAGGGTGAAGACGCCGCGCCAGATGGTGGAGCGGCCGGTCAGCCTCAGCTTGACCGTGCCTCCAGCAACAAGGCACGCGCGGGTGCACCGCCTGCAGCCGGCGATGATCAAGCCGAGACCCGCCAGCCGGCCACTCCTCCAGCCGGTGGCGCCGTCTCCACCGACCAGCCCGGCTCCCCTGCTGCGCCCTTAGTCTAGTCTGCTGCCTCTACTTTCCTGTTTCACCATTCTTGGAACAGTATTTTGTTAAGTTTGCACAATTCCACCCACTGGGGGTGTATTCGAACTATATTGACTGCCGGCCTGTTGGGGGCCTTATGTGTAAATATAATTATGCATGCGTTTGGCTTTCCCTTGTTCTTTGCTTTTCATCCTTCGGCTGTTTCCTTTGCCGCCCTCCCTTGGTTGCCGCCTTCCCAGCCGGACAGCTGCTCTGCAATCTGTGGCTGGGGAAGTGCTTGGGAGGGCAAGTACTCTAGCTTTGTTGGATTATAGCGAAGTGATTGGGAGGCCGGCCAGCCGGCTGTTTTGACAGCCGGTAGGCGTGGTTGGAGGCCGTCTTTGCGTTATATAAGTTCGTTGGTCCTTAGCCGTTTTTCGTGTGGGCATCCTTTCTGCCTTTGGCTCTTGCCAGTCGGACAGTCGGTTCTTCGAGCTGCGACTTTCGACAAGAGATTGCTCGGGTGCCGGCACACTACTTGTCTGACTTCAGGTAGAACTTTTAATATAACTTAAGGCGGCCAGTCCCCGGGCCGACTAGTCGAACCCGGTGCCGGACAAAAAACCAAATGTAATAATACATTCATGAGTATGACACTCGTCATTCATAGATAAAGGAGGGCAGTTCCCGAGTGTGCCTCGGGGGGCCCGTTTGTCTCATATTTAAAAAAGAACGGTAGCATGATACATACTGCTTTCAACTGTAAAATCTTCTCAGGAGGTTTGCGTTCCATGGTCGCTCCGACTCCTTGCCGGAATCATCCCTCTTGCGTGCTCTTGGTTTTTGTGCGTCGATCAAGTAGTAGGAGTCGTTGCCTAGTGCCTTGCTGATGACGAAAGGGCCTTCCCAAGGGGCCGAGAGCTTGTGCTGGCCGGCTGTTCGCTGGATCAGCCGAAGCACAAGGTCGCCCTCTTGGAAGGATCTTGGCTTGACCTTCCGGTTGTGGTAACGGCGCAAACCCTGCTGGTAGATGGCGGACCGGCTGAGTGCTAACAGCCGGCCTTCTTCCAGCAGGTCGACGCCGTCTTCTCGCGCTTCCTTGGCCTCCGCTTCCGTGTACATGGTGACCCGAGGCGAGTCGAACTCGATGTCAGTTGGGATGACGGCCTCGGCACCATATACAAGGAAGAACGGAGTGAAGCCGGTTGACTTGTTTGGGGTAGTACGCAGACTCCAGAGGACAGCCGGCAGCTCGTCGAGCCAGCAGCCGGCCGAGCGCTCCAGTGGTACGACCAGGCGGGGCTTGATGCCGGAGAGGATGAGGCCGTTTGCTCGCTCGACCTGGCCGTTTGACTGCGGGTGGGCAACGGACGCTAAGTCCAGTCGGATGCCTTGTGTCGCGCAGAAACGTGCCAGTGCTCCTTTGGCAAAGTTTGTGCCGTTGTCGGTGATGATGCTGTGCGGCACGCCATACCGAGTAGTGATGTCGGCAATAAATGTCACGGCCGTCGGCCCGTTCAGCTTCTTGATCGGCTTCGCTTCGATCCACTTGGTAAATTTGTCCACGGCGACAAGCAGATGTGTCAAGCCGCCGCGGGCTGTCTTGAATGGGCCCACCATGTCCAGCCCCCAGACGGCAAAGGGCCAGGTGAGGGGGATGGTCTTGAGTGCGGAAGCCGGCAGGTGTTGTTTGGAACTGAAGACTTGGCATCCTTTGCAGCATTTGACTATTTCTTTGGCATCTTCCAAGGCAGTCGGCCAGAAGAAACCGTGGCGGAAGGCTTTGGCCACAAGTGATCTTGAGGCTGCGTGGTGGCCGCATTCGCCTTGGTGGATATCCTTGAGGATTGCTACACCCTTTTCTGGCTCGACGCAGCGCTGGAAGACCCCAGTGACGCTACGCTTGACAAGTTCTCTGTTTATTATTGCATATGCTCCGGCTCGGCGTTGCACTAGTCTTGCCGAGATCTCATCAGTCGGCAGCTCTCTGTTGACTAGGAAGTTGAGGATGGGCTGGGCCCATGATGGAGCTGTGACTTCTTCTACTGTTAGTACGGCCACTGTGACTCGGATGGGTGGGTTGGGTGGTGGAGAGTTGGAGTCGGCCACCGCTTCTTGTGTCGCTGCAGTCCCCGGGCCGACTGCTGCAGTCCCCAGGCCGGGTTCTGAAGTCCCCGAGCCGGGTGCGACTGCGGCCGTCCCCGGGCCGCTTGTCGAAGTCCCCGAGCCGCCTGCTGGGTTCCTCCAGTCGGATCCGGCTGCATCGGGGGCGGGTGGTACGAAGATAGAGTCCGACTCTGGAGACGGCTTGATAGATGGTTTGAGGAGGCGCTGGAGAGAGACACCGGTTGGTATAGCCTGTCGGGTGGAGCCGATCCGTGCCAGGGCGTCTGCCTGGTCGTTGTCGGCCCGTGGCACGTGAAGGAACTCGCACCCTTCGAAGTACCCACTGATCTGCTGGACGAGGAATCGATAGCTCGCCATGTTTGCATCCTTGGCGTCCCAGTCGCCAGATGACTGCTGGACCACCAAGTCCGAGTCGCCATAACACAGGATCCGGCGTATGCCGAGCTCTTTGGCTAGCCGGAGCCCGTGTATGAGCGCCTCGTATTCAGCCACGTTGTTGGAGGCGGCAAAGTGGATTTGCAGCGTGTATCTGAGCTTGTCGCCTTTGGGAGAGGTGAGGACGATGCCGGCTCCCAAGCCGGTGCGCATCTTGGACCCATCGAAGTGCATCCGCCAATGAGTAGAGTCGGGAGCCGGCGGTAGGTACTGGGTCTCGGCCCAGTCGACGAGGAAGTCGGCCAATGCTTGGGACTTGATGGCGGTGCGGGGCTGGTAGAAGATTGTGTAAGGTGCAAGCGCAATGGCCCATTTAGCCACCCGGCCGGATGCATCCCGGCTGCCTATGATCTCGGCAAGCGGGGCGGTGCATACGACCGTGATGGGATGCTCTTGAAAGTAGGGCTTCAGCTTCTTGGCAGCGAAGTACACTCCATAGCACATCTTCTGGTAGTGTGGGTAGTTTTGCTTTGAGCTGGACAGTACTTCGCTTAGATAATATACCGGCCTCTGGACTAGCTGGGCTCGGCCTTCTTCTGGGCGCTGGACCACGATGACTGTACTGACCACTCGGCTAGTTGCGGCAATGTAGAGGAGCATGGGCTCCTTCTCAGTCGGCGCCGCCAGGACAGGTGGAGTGGTCAGCATCTTCTTCAACTCATGGAAGGCTTGGTCTGCTTGGTCATTCCACTCGAAATGAGTGGATTTCTTCATGAGTCGGTACAGGGGGAGAGCCTTCTCTCCTAGCCGGCTGATAAAGCGGTTTAGGGAGGCCAGGCACCCAGTGAACTTCTGCACGTCTCGCAACTTGGTGGGAATCTCCATTCTCTCAATGGCCTTGATCTTCACAGGGTTGCACTCAATGCCGCGTTCGGAGACCAGAAAGCCTAGAAGCTGGCCGGCTGGTACTCCGAACACGCATTTCTCGGGGTTGAGCTTGATCTGGAATCGGCGCAAGTTGGCAAATGTTTCTTTGAGGTCTTCCAGCAGGGTGCCGCGCTTCTCTGTCTTCACCACAATATCGTCTACGTAGACGTGGGCATTTCTGCCGAGTTGCTTGAGGAGGCATTTCTGCATGCAACGCTGAAAAGTGGCACCGGCATTCCTCAAGCCGAATGTCATAGTCAGGTAACAGAAAGCTCCGAATGGTGTGATGAAGGCGGTCTTCAGGCGGTCTGCTGGGTCCAACTTAATCTGGTGGTATCCTGAGTAGGCATCCAAGAAACTCAACAGCTCGCATCCGGCTGTGGAGTCTATCACTTGATCAATCCGTGGCAGAGCAAACGGATCTTTGGGGCAGGCCTTGTTGAGGCTAGTGTAGTCTATACACATACGCCATTTGTTGTTTTTCTTCAACACCAAGACTGGGTTGGCAAGCCACTCTGGAAAAAACACTTCCATAATAAAGCCGGCGGCAAGGAGCCGGGCTATCTCTTCTCCTACGATTCTTCTCTTCTCTTCTGACAGTCGGCGGAGAGGCTGCTTGACCGGCTTCGCGTCGGCTCGGACGTGTAACTTGTGCTCGGCGAAATCCTTCGGAACACCCGGCATGTCCTTTGGGGACCATGCAAAGATATCTCGATTCTCACGGAGGAAGTCGACGAGCTCGCCTTCCTATTTACTGTCCAGGTTTGCACCAATGACTGCAAACCTCTCCGGGTTCTCCGGGTCCAGAGGTATCTTCTTCGTCTCCTTGGCCGGCTGGAAGGAGCCCTGCGCATCATATTCCTTGGGGTTGGGGGACAAGGCCGGCTGCTTGCCGGCCATGGCCACAACTCGCTCCAGCATCTTCTTCTCTTCCGCCACTACGAGGGACTCGGCCAGCCGGCTGCTGGCTGCAGCGCACTCGATGGACTTCTTGTAGTCGCCGGCTACAGTGATGATCCCCTTCGAGCTCGGCATCTTCATCTTCAGGTAGGCGTAGTGGGGCACAGCCATGAACTTGGCCAGAGCAGGTCGGCCAAGCAAGGCGTGGTAAGGGCTTTCCAGATCCACTACCTCGAACCAGATTGCTTCTCGGCGAAAGTGATCCTTGTCTCCGAAGAGGACATCCATCTTGATCTTGCCGATCGGGGAACAGGACAGGCCGGGTACGATGCCATGGAAAACGGTCCGGCTTGGCATGAGCTGCTTCGCCTTGAGGTTCAACTTCTCCATGGTGTCGCGGTACAGTATGTTGATACTGCTTCCGCCATCAATCAGAACGCGGGAGAATCGGGCAGCCCGCCTCTCTGTTGCGAGGGTGACATCCAACACCAATGCGTAGGAGCCAGGGGACGGCATCACCTCTGGGTGATCGGCCCGGCTCCAGTTGATAGGCCTTTCGGACCAATGCATGAACTCGGGGTTGCTGGAGGCGACTGCGTTGACCTCTTGGTGCTGTCGGCGCCGGCTGCGCTTGTCTTCAACCTGGCTTGTGAAGACGACGTAGGCGGCGTGCTCATCAGGGAACTCATCTTGAATGGCTCCGACTGCTGGTCGGGCAGCCGGCTGCTGGGGGGCTGGAGGCGGCGGGCCGGGAGGCGGAGGCGGCACCAGCCCCTCGCCCTTGGAGATCCGGGTGAGCCAGTGGCACTTTCGGGTCGTGTGGTTGGACGGCTTCGCGCCGCTGTGGAACTTGCAGGGGGCATCGAGAGTCTGCTCGTAGGAGAAGGCCGGCTGCCAAGCCGGCCTGCCGCACTTCTTCTTGGGAGCGGGCCGCTCTTCGGGCTGCTCGTCTTCGACTGTGGCCACCTGCCGACTGGTGGAAGGCGGCATAGGGGCCTTGCGCTTGTGGTCGTTCTGGTAGGGGCGCCGATTGGAGTCGCCAGCCGGCGTCTTAGGAGCCGGAGCGAGCACCTTCCCAGAGGCGTCCACTCGGAGCTCGGTCTTCATCGAGGAGTCGGCTGTGGCGTACTTGTCTGCAATGACCAGCAGCTCGTCGAGGGTAGCCGGCTCATCGCAGAGGAGTCGGTGCTTGAGGAGGGTGCCCTCTCGGCACCCGGCGGTGAAGTATTCGATGGCCTGCACCTCGTGCACCCCCTCGCAGGAGTTGCGGAGCTCGGCCCACCGCGTGAGGTAGTCGCGGGTCGATTCGCTGGGCCCTTGGACGCATAAGGAGAGCTGGCGGGGCTTGGGAGGCCGCTTGTACGTGCTGGTGAAGTTGCGGACGAAGACTTCCGTGAAGTCCAGCCAGCTGTTGACGCTGTAGGGCTTGAGGCTGTTGAGCCAGGTGCGTGTCGTGCCTTGCAGCATGAGAGGGACATACTTCACGGCTACGCGCCTATTGCCGTTCGCAATGCTGACGGCGGTAGAGTAGTCGATGAGCCAATCTTCCAGCTTCACAGAGCCGTTGTACTTGGGCGTGTCTCTGGGGAGCGAGAACCCTTTGGGGAAGGGTTCGTCGCGGATGCGGGGGCCAAAGCATGGCGGGCCAACATCATCTTCTTCTTCTAGCGCCAGGGATCGAGCTAGGCGGTCGATCCGGTGGCGGGCGTCGTTCTCGCCGACTCCTTCGCGGTGGCCTTCTCGGCCACCGAGAGTCGGATGCGTGACAGGCGGCGGGGTGGGACGTCTCTCCCCGCGAGGCGGGGGAGTAGGCAGATTGCCTTGGCGCTCCACTGCTCGAGGGCAGCCTTCCGCGTCGCGCTCGATGGTGATTCGAGTCCGGCTGCGGCTAGCAGCCGGCTCCTTGTCTTTCCTTGCGCGGGCGCCGCTCGAGTCGGCGACCAGGAGGTCGCGGCGTGTTCTCGGTGTGGGGGAGGACTCTCAGCGCGGGCGCCGGCTTCATGCCGCTCTGCGGCCGCGTCGATCAGCTGCTGGATGCGCCTTGTCATGTAGGGGAGCTCATTAGTCCCCAGCCCATTCAGCTCTTCTGCGGCCGCCTGAGCGGCTCGCAGATTCTCGAGCGGTGTGGCGTAGACGGGGCGGTCTGCCCCCAGCATGCTGGCGATGACCGCGCCGCACTTCTTGACGAGGCCGGCTCGGCTCGGCCCGCCATGAGGCGGCATACCAAAGGCGGCGTGGTCGACTTCGCGCTGGTGAGCCTCGGTGAGGCATCTCACGGAGGCTATCTTCTGGCCCTCCGCGATGAGGGCGAGGCGGTGCGCCTCCAGGGTCTCGGCGTCAGCATCGGCCGGGATGGGGACGGACAAGTCATGCATCGCCGCTTGTAGGGCGTCGTGGGCGTTCTCGCCCGAGTCGGCGACGTGGCTGATGACCAGCACCTCAGTGACAGCGCTGCTGCCGCTGTCAGCTCGAGGGAGAGGGTCGTCGAAGACTACCACGTCGGAGGGGTAGGCGTCGAACGATGTCGTGTCGGAGTCGACAAGCATCGGGTCGGTGGAGCCGACCGACTCCAAGTCTACAGCAAGCTCGCTGGAGACGTGAAGCTGGTCGAGGAGGCTGACGAGGCGGCTCTCGGGGTAGTCCGTGCCCGCGTCGGACGCGGGCTCGTCGGAGATGCGAGTCTCGCCAAGAAGATCGGCGAGGCAGCTTGCCGCGCAGGCGTCGTCGACGCCTTGCAGCGCGTCGGGGCAAGCGCCGTCGGGCGTAGCAGGCTGGCTGCGCTCGCGGGGGAGAAAAGGGTTCCCGTCCAGAACAGGTCTCCGGACGACGGTGCACCTGGCCCCACGGTGGGCGCCAAATGTCGGGTGGTAGGTGCGACATATGCCAACGGGTGGCTTATCATTGTGGGAGCCAGTAAAACATCGCCGGTGCCTGGAAACGGGATGAGGCGAAGACATGCACGCCGGCGGATCTTACCCAGGTTCGGGGCTCTCCGTGGAGATAACACCCCTAGTCCTGCTCTGCGGGGTCTCCGCATGATCACTAGATCAATACAAGTAGCTACAAGTGCTCCTTGAGCTGTTTGGCTAGAGGAAGAAGAAGGGCAAGGCTAGCTCTCCTTTTCTCTCTATGTGGTGTGTGGAATTCTATGAGATCAACCCTTTGCATGGGTGTCCCGGGGGGTTTATATAGGCCTACCCCCCAGGGGTACAATGGTAATCCGGCTGGGCGCGGGTCCCAGCCGTCAGTGTCTATGCTCGCCGGCTTCTCCGCCGGTCATTGGGGCCCGCCGACTGGTGGGTCCCGCCGGCTGCCGGCCTCTTGGCCGGCAGGCCGGCCCCACTGCTTGGGGGCTTTGTCGGCGGCTGGTTACTGTTGCCTCGCCTCTGATGACGAGGGCTTTGTCGAGGTAAGCGTGGCTACAGTGTCACCGCCTTGCGAGCTCTCACTGTAGCCTTACCTCGTCTTGTCTCCTTGATGGGGCGCATGCTTCGAGGGAGGGAGGTAGCCGGCTATTGGGAGCCGGCCACATCCCTGGCCGACTAGAGGAGGCCAGGCCGTCTTCAGATGTCTCTCTGGCAAAGGGGCCCGCCGCCCACGGGCCGTACTGGCACCTGTCGTGGGTGACATCGAGGCCAACATGGCTACAGTGCCGCGCCGGACGGGGGATGGCTGGCCCGTACGGCACCCTGTGGCCATGCCTATTCCGGGATTCGCGGGTAGTGGGTTGTACTGCGGCCACGCCCCATCCTATCGCCGTTACGTGGGTACAGTCTTAGTAGGCGCAGTCTTGGCCGGCTTTCTTCATGGCCGGCTTCTGGGAGTCGGCTTTCTTCATGGCCGGCTTCTGGGAGTCGGTCCTCTTGGGGCCGGCTCCCTGGAGTCGGCTATCTCGTATCTTTCTTGGGGGAGGTTTCTGAGGCTGGGTCGCCTTCTGGGAGTTGGCCCTGGGGATAGCCGGCCGGGGGAAGGCGGCCCTATGCTTTGTATGCTTGAAGGCCTGAACGGCCTGATAATTTTTCGAAGAGCCAGGGGGAGTCGGTTAGGCTACCCGTGGCCATTAACTCCGACAACGGCACACAGAGCACGGCAGAGGAGCCGCTTCCCACCGCAAGGACCCCCCGCGCCGCCGCTAATCTAAATTGCCATGAAAAAACGCGGATTGCCGTGCTTAAAATCGAGGCGTTTATCATTTCCGTTTATGTTAGATCGATCGTCGTATAATTTAATGTCGGAGTTAGACTGAACGACATCTATGGTTTGATCGATTGAATGTTCTGCTAGAGCCGTATCAAATTAAATATAAAACGTCATCAAGCCACACGTATTCCTTGTCATCCAACGACCTAGACTGCTTCAATGTCGAGCGCTCAACACGTTTAGCGTGCAGTTAGTTTATGCCAAAAATAGTGCTAATCACATACTAACACGCAAACAATATCCTACTTAATATCCGCATGCACTTAATATAATTCCAAATTAACGTGATGCACGTACACACTGACTAGTGCTGCTAGCACATGAAACAGGTGTCGTAACTTGTGAACGCGTCCAGATATGGTCAACGGCAACATCACCCGCGAGTTCTTCGTGTTTGCCCGTGCGTCTAAACGCAGAAGGGGAGGAGAGAGAGAGAGCACACATGGAACCCACCAGTAAGTGAAGGCGAATAGTACTAAAAATAATATTACATGTTATCAATTAAATAGGTTGTGGTAATATAAAAACATTATGTGAACAAAGGGAGGTACAACAAACATTGCTGTTCTACGTATGTTGCCTATTGACGTGCGGCTTGAAGGCCCTGGTCGCATGTTCGATCCTCGTCCTTTATTTTTTAATTTGTATATGGGTCCAAATTTGTTTCATGACATGTGGGCCCCTCGGTGTGTAGTTTGTAGCACTTTAATTTGTGGGTTGAAATTTGTTCCATTCCAAGTGGACTATCGGTGTGTAGTTTTGTAGCTTATTTATAATAATTAAAGAGAACAACAGAGATTTTTGCAATAATACCATGGTGCAATGTTGAAGGCGAGAAAGGACGTGCGAGAGAGCGATGACCGAGCCAGAGGGAAATCAACTAGGGGAGTTGCGGGGGTTGCAACGATGTTTCGAGTAGTTGTGGGCCGAATGCTACGAAAATATAATCTAAACCGACCGGAATAAATGCCTACACAAATTAATCCAAGGTTGGAGTGCCCCACGCAATGTGATACGTCTCCTACTTATCTATAATTTTTTATTGTTCCATGCTATATTATATTCTGTTTTGGATGTTTAATGGGCTTTATTATACACTTTTATATTATTTTTGGGACTAACCTATTAACCAGAGGCCCAGCCCAAATTGTTGTTTTTCTGCCTATTTCAGTGTTTCGAAGGAAAAGGATATCAAACGGAGTCCAAACGGAATGAAACCTTTGGGAACGTGATTTTTGGAACAAACATGATCCAGAGGACTTGGAGTCTACGTAAAGCAATCAACGAGGAGGGCATGAGGCAGGGGGCGCACCTACCCCCCTAGGCGTGCCCTCCACCCTCATGGGCCCCTCGTTGCTCCACCGACGTACTTCTTCCTCCAATATATACCCATATACCCTGGAAACATCAAATACGGAGCAAAAACCCTATTTCCACGGCCGCAACTCTCTGTACCCGTGAGATTCCATCTTGGAGCCTTTTTCGGAGCTCCGCCGGAGGGGGCATTGATCATGGAGGGCTTCTACATCAACACCATAGCCTCTCCGATTATGTGTGAGTAGTTTACCTCAGACCTTCGGGTCCATAGTTATTAGCTAGATTTCTTCTTCTCTCTCTTTGGATCTCAATACAAAGTTCTCCTCGATCTTCTTGGAGATCTATTCGATGTAATCTTCTTTTGCGGTGTGTTTGTCGAGATCCGATAAATTGTGGGTTTATGATGAAGTTTATCTATGAACAATATTTGAATCTCCTCTGCATTCTTTTATGTATGATTGGTTATCTTTGCAAGTCTCTTCGAATTATCAGTTTGGTTTGGCCTACTAGATTGATCTTTCTTGCAATGGGAGAAGTGCTTAGCTTTGGGTTCAATCTTGAGGTGCTTGATCCCAGTGACAGTAAGGTAAACGACACGTATTGTATTGTTGCCATTGAGGATAAAAAGATGGGGTTTATATCATATTGCATGAGTTTATCCCTCTACATCATGTCATCTTGCTTAAAGCATTACTCTGTTCTTATGAACTTAATACTCTAGATGCATGCTGGATAGCGGTCGATGTGTGGAGTAATAGTAGTAGATGCAGAATCGTTTCGGTCTACTTGTCGCGGACGTGATGCCTATATACATGATCATACCTAGATATTCTCATAACTATGCTCAATTCTATCAATTGCTCGACAGTAATTCGTTTACCCATCGTAATACTTATGCTCTTGAGAGAAGCCACTAGTGAAACCTATGGCCCCCGGGTCTATTTTCCATCATATTAATCTTCCAACACTTAGCTATTTCTATTCCGTTTATTTTACTTTGCATCTTTATCATAAAAATACCAAAAATATTATCTTATCATATCTATCAGATCTCACTCTCGTAAGTGACCGTGAAGGGATTGACAACCCCTTTATCGCGTTGGTTGCGAGGTTCTTATTTGTTTGTGCAGGTGCGTGGGACTCGCGCATGGTCTCCTACTGGATTGATGTTGGAAATATGCCCTAGAGGCAATAATAAATGGTTATTATTATATTTCTTTGTTCATGATAATTGTCTATTATTCATGCTATAATTGTATTGTCCGGAAATTGTAATACATGTGTGAATACATAGACCACAACATGTCCCTAGTAAGCCTCTAGTTGACTAGCTCGTTGATCAACAGATAGTCATGGTTTCCTGACTATGGACATTGGATGTCATTGATAACGGGATCACATCATTAGGAGAATGATGTGATGGACAAGACCCAATCCTAAGCATAGCATAAAAGATCGTGTAGTTTCGTTTGCTAGAGCTTTTCCAATGTCAAGTATCTTTTCCTTAGACCATGAGATCGTGCAACTCCCGGATACCGTAGGAGTGCTTTGGGTGTGCCAAACGTCACAACGTAACTGGGTGACTATAAAGGTGCACTACGGGTATCTCCGAAAGTGCCTGTTGGGTTGGCACGGATCGAGACTGGGATTTGTCACTCCGTGTGACGGAGAGGTATCTCTGGGCCCACTCGGTAATGCATCATCATAATGAGCTCAATGTGACTAAGGCGTTAGTCACGGGATCATGCATTGCGGTACGAGTAAAGAGACTTGCCGGTAACGAGATTGAACAAGGTATTGGGACACCGACGATCGAGTCTCGGGCAAGTAACATACCGTTTGACAAAGGGAATTGCATACGGATTGATTGAATCCTCGACACCGTGGTTCATCCGATGAGATCATCGTGGAGCATGTGGGAGCCAACATGGGTATCCAGATCCCGCTGTTGGTTATTGACCGGAGAGGCGTCTCGGTCATGTCTGCATGTCTCCCGAACCCGTAGGGTCTACACACTTAAGGTCCGGTGACGCTAGGGTTGTAGAGATATATGTATGCGGAAACCCGAAAGTTGTTCGGAGTCCCGGATGAGATCCCGGACATCACGAGGAGTTCCGGAATGGTCCGGAGGTAAAGATTTATATATGGGAAGTCTTATTTTGGTCGCCGGAAAAGTTTCGCACTTTATCGGTATTGTACCGGGAGTGCCGAAAGGGGTCCGGGGGTCCACCAAGGGGGTCCACCAGCCCCGGGGGGGCCACATGGGCTGTAAGGGGTGCTCCTTGGCCTATATGGGCCAAGGGCACCAGCCCCAAGAGGCCCATGCGCAAGAGATAAGAAAAAGGGGAGAGTCCTAAAGGGGGAAGGCACCTCCGAGGTGCCTTGGGGGGGAAGGACTCCCCCCTGGCCGCACCCTTCCTTGGAGGAAGGGGCAAGGCTGCGCCTCCCCCTCTCCCTTGGCCCTATATATAGTGGGGGAAGGGAGGGCAGCAAGATCTAAGCCCTGGCGCCTCCCTCTCCCTCCCGTGACACATCTCCCTCCTCCCGCAGCGCTTGGCGAAGCCCTGTTGGAATGCCGCTACATCCACCACCACACCGTCGTGCTGTTGGATCTCCATCAACCTTTCCTTCCCCCTTGCTGGATCAAGAAGGAGGAGGCGTCGTTGCACCGTACGTGTGTTGAACGCGGAGGTGTCGTACGTTCGGCACTCGATCATCGGTGATTTGGATCATGGCGAGTACGACTCCGTCATCCACGTTCATTGGAACGCTTCCGCTCAGGATCTACAAGGGTATGTAGATGCACTCCCTTCCCCTCGTAGCTAGTAGACTCCATAGATGCATCTTGGTGAGCGTAGGAAAATTTTAAATTATGCTACAATTCCCAACAGTGGCATCATGAGCCAGGTCTATGTGTAGTTACTATGCACGAGTAGAACACAAAGAAGTTGTGGGCGTTGAGTTTGCCAATTCTTCTTGCCGCTACTAGTCTTTTCTTGTTTCGGCGGCATTGTAGGATGAAGCGGCCCGGACCGACCTTACACGTACTCATACGTGAGACAGGTTCCACCGACTGACATGCACTAGATGCATAAGGTGGCTAGCGGGTGTCTGTCTCTCCTACTTTAGTCGGAACAGATTCGATGAAAAGGGTCCTTATGAAGGGTAAATAGAAATTGGAAAATCACGTTGTGGTCATACGTAGGTAAGAAACATTCTTGCTAGAAACCTACAAACCACGTAAAAACTTGCAACAACAATTAGAGGACGTCTAACTTGTTTTTGCAGCAAGTGCTATGTGATGTGATATGGCCAGAAGATGTGATGAATGATATATGTGATGTATGAGATTGATCATATTCTTGTAATAGGAATCTCGACTTGCATGTCGATGAGAATGACAACCGGCAGGAGCCATAGGAGTTGTCTTTATTATTTTGTATGACCTGCGTGTCATTGAATAACGCCATGTAAATTACTTTACTTTGTTGCTAAACGAGTTAGCCATAGAAGTAGAAGTAATCGTTGGCGTGACGACTTCATGAAGACACAATGATGGAGATCATGATGATGGAGATCATGGTGTCATGCCGGTGACAAAGATGATCATGGTGCCCCGAAGATGGAGATCAAAGGAGCATAATGATATTGGCCATATCATGTGACTATCTGATTGCATGTGATGTTTATCATGTTTTAGCATCTTATTTGCTTAGAACGACGGTAGCAAGTAGGATGATCCCTTATAATAATTTCAAGAAAGTGTTCACCCTAACTGTGCACCGTTGCGAAGGTTCGTCGTTTCGAAGCACCACGTGATGATCGGGTGTGATAGATTCTTACGTTCAAATACAACGGGTGTTGACGAGCCTAGCATGTACAGACATGGCCTCGGAACACACGCAATACACTTAGGTTGACTTGACGAGCCTAGCATGTACAGACATGGCCTCGGAACACGGAGGACCGAAAGGTCGAGCATGAGTCGTATAGAAGATACGATCAACATGGAGATGTTCACCGATCTTGACTAGTCCGTCTCACGTGATGATCGGACACGGCCTAGTTAAACTCGGATCATGTTTCACTTAGATGACCAGAGGGATGTCTATCTGAGTGGGAGTTCATAATCAGATGAACTTCATTATCATGAACATAGTCAAATAGGTATTTGCAAATTATGTCATAGCTTGCGCTTTAGTTCTACTGGTTAAGATATGTTCCTAGAGAAAATTTAGTTGAAAGTTGGTAGTAGCAATTATGCGTACTGGGTCCGTAAACTGAGGATTGTCCTCATTGCTGCACAGAAGGCTTATGTCCTTAATGCACCGCTCGGTGTGCTGAACCTCAGCGTCGTCTGTAGATGTTACGAAACATCTAACATACACGGTTTGATGACTACGTGATAGTTCAGTGCGGTTTAGAATTGTGGCACCAAAGATGTTTTTTGAAACGTCGCAGAACATGTGAGATGTTCCGAAGACTGAAATTGGGATTTCAGACTAGTGCCCACGTCAAGAGGTATGAGACCTCTGACAAGTTTCTTAAGCCTGCAAACTAAGGGAGAAAAGCTCAATCGTTGAGCGTGTGCTCAGATTGTCTGAGTGCCACAATCGCTTGAATCGAGTGGGAGTTAATCTCTCAAATGAGATAGTGATAGTTCTCCATAGTCACTGCCACAAAGCTAGTAGAGCTTCGTGATGAACTATAACATATCAAGGATAGTTATGATGATCCTTGAGCTATTCGCGATGTCTGACACCGCGAGAGTAGAAATCAAGAAGGAGCATCAATTGTTGATGGTTAGTAAAACCACTAGTTTAAGAAGGGCAAGGGCAAAAGGGATACTTCATGAAACAGCAAGTCGTTTGCTGCTCTAGTGAAGAATCCCAAGCTTGAACCCAAACCCGAGACTAAGTGCTTCTATAATGAGGGGAACGGTCACTGAAGCGTAACTACCCTAGATACTTGGTAGATGAGAAGGCAGGCAAGGTCGACAGAAGTATATTGGATATACGTTATATGAATGTGTACTTTACTAGTACTCCTAGCAGCACCAGGGTATTAGATACTGGTTCGGTTGCTAAGTGTTAGTAACTCGAAATAAAAGCTGCGGAGTAAATGGAGACTAGCTAAAGGTGAGATGACGATCTGTGTTGGGAGTGTTTCCAAGGTTGATGTGATCAAGCATCGCATGCTCCCTCTACCATCGAGACTTGGTGTTTGCGTTGAACATGATTGGATTATGTTTACCGCAAAACGGTTATTCATTTAAGGAGAATAATGGTTACTCTGTTTATTTGAATAATACCTTCAATGGTCTTGCACCTAAAATGAATCTCGATCGTAGTGATACACATGTTCATGCCAAAAAGATATAAGATAGTAATGATAGTACCACATACTTGTGGCACTGCCACTTGAGTCATATTGGTATAGAACGCATGAAGAAGCTCCATGTGGATGGATCTTTGGACTCACTCGTTTTTGAAAAGATTGAGACATGCGAACCATGTCTATTGGTATATGTGCATGAAGAAACTCCATGCAGATGGATCGTTTGGACTCACTTGATTTTGAATCACTTGAGACATGCAAATCATACCACATGGGCAAGATGACTGAAAGGCCTCGTTTTCAGTAAGATGGAACAAGAGAGCAACTTACTGGAAGTAATACATTTTGATGTACCCAGTCCAATGAGTGCTGAGGCATGCAGTGGATATCGTTATGTTCTTACTTCACAGATGATTTGAGTAGGTGCTGAGTGTATTTACTTGATGAAACACTAGTCTGAATTATTGAAAGGTTTAAGTAATTTCAGAGTGAAGTTGAAGATCATCGTGACAAGAGGATAAAATGTCTGTGATATGATCATAGAGATGAGTATCTGAGTTACGAGTTTGGCACACAATTGAGACATTGTGGAAAGTGTTTCACAATTAATACCGCCTGGAACACAATAGTGTGATGGTGTGTCCGAACATCATAACTGCACCCTATTGGATATGGTGCATACCATGATGTTTCTTATCAAATTACCACTATCGTTTATGGGTAGGCATTAGAGACAACCGCATTCACTTTAAAAGGGGCACCACGCAATTCCGTTGAGACGACACCGTTTATAGAAACCTAAGTTGTCGTTTCTTAAAAGTTTGGGGTTGCGATGCTTATGTGAAAAAGTTTCAGGCTGATAAGCTCGAACCCAAAGCGGATAAATGCATCTTCATAGAATACCCAAAAACAGTTGGGTATACCTCCTATTTCAGATCTGGAAGCAAAAGTAATTGCTTCTAGAAACGAGTCCTTTCTCGAGGAAAAGTTTCTCTCGAAAGAATTGAGTGGGAGGATGGTGGAGACTTGATAAGGTTATTGAACCGTCGCTTCAACTAGTGTGTAGCAGGGCACAGGAAGTTGTTCCTGTGGCACCTACACCAATTGAAGTGGAAGCTTATGATAGTGATCATGAAACTTCGGATCAAGTCACTACCAAACCTCGTAGGACGACGAGGATGCGCACTACTTCAGAGTAATGCGTGATCCTGTCTTGGAAGTCATGTTGCTAGACAACAATGAACCTACGAGCTATGGAGAAGCGGTGGTGGGCCCATATTCCAACGAATGGCTCGAGGCCATGAAATCCGAGATAGAATCCATGTATCAGAACAAAGCATGGACTTTGGTGAGCTTGCCCGATGATCGGCAAGCCATTGAGATAAATGGATCTTTAAGAAGAAGACGGACATGGACGGTAATGTTACCGTCTATGAAGCTCGACTTGTGGCAATGAGTATTTTCACAAGTTCAAGGAGTTGACTACGGTGAGTTTTTCTCATCCGTAGCGATGCTTAGGTCCGTCGGAATCATGTTAGCATTAGCTACATTTATGAAATCTGGCAGATGGATGTCAAAACAAGTTTCCTTACCAGTTTTCGTAAGGAAAGGTTGTATGTGATACAATCAGAAAGGTTTTGTCGATCCTAAGGATGCTAAAAGGTATGCTAGCTCCAGCGATCCTTCCAAGGATTAGAGCAAGCATCTCGGAGTCAGAATATACGCTTTGATGGAGTGATCAAAGTTTTTGGGTTTATACAAAGTTTGTTAGAAACTTGTATTTACAACAAAGTGAGTGGGAGCGCTACAACATTTCTGATAAGTATATGTGAATGACATATTGTTGATCCGAAATGATGTAAAATTTCTGGAAAGCATACAGGGTTGTTTGAAAGGAGTTTTTCAAAGGAAGACCTGGATAAAGCTACTTACATATTGGGCATCAAGATCCATAGAGATAGATCAAGACGCCTGATGATACTTTCAAAAGACAGCACACCTTGACATGTTTTTGAAAGAGTTCAAAATAGATCAGCAAAGAAGGTGTTCTTGGCTGTGTTACAAGGTGTGAGTATTGAGTGAGACTCAAGACCTGACCACAGCAGAAGATAGAGAAAGGACGAAGGTCGTCCCCTATGCTTTAGACATAGGCTCTATAGTATGCTATGCTGTGTACCGCACATGTAGTGTGCCTTGCCATGAGTTGGTCAAGAGGGTACAATGGTGATCCGGGAAAGGATCTCATGACAGCGGTCGAACTTATCCTTAGTACCTAGTGGATTAAGGAATTTTCTCGATTATGGAGGTGGAAAGGAGTTCGTCGTAAAGGGTTACGTCGATGCAAACTTTGACACTAATCCAGATGACTCTGAGTAGTAAACCGGATTCGTATAGTAGAGCAATTATTTGAAATGGCTCCAAATAGCGCGTGGTAGCATCCACAAGATGACATAGATATTCGTAAAGCACACGGTTCTGAAAGGTTCAGACCCGTTGACTAATAACCTCTCTCACAAGCATAACATGACCAAACCAGAACACATTGAGTGATAATCACATAGTGATGTGAACTAGATTGATGACTCTAGTAAACTCTTTAGATGTTGGTCACATGGTGATGTGACCAGTGAGTGTTAATCACATGGTGATGTGAACTAAATTATTGACTCTAGTGCAAGTGGGAGACTGTTGGAAATATGCCCTAGAGGCAATAATAAATGGTTATTATTATATTTCTTTGTTCATGGTAATTGTCTATTATTCATGCTATAATTGTATTGTCCGGAAATCGTAATACATGTGTGAATACATAGACCACAACCTGTCCCTAGTAAGCCTCTAGTTGACTAGCTCGTTGATCAACAGATAGTCATGGTTTCCTGACTATGGACATTGGATGTCATTGATAACGGGATCACATCATTAGGAGAATGATGTGAGGGACACAACCCAACTTAAGCATAGCATAAAAGATCGTGTAGTTTCGTTTGCTAGAGATTTTCCAATGTCAAGTATCTTTTCCTTAGACCATGAGATCGTGCAACTCCCGGATACCGTAGGAGTGCTTTGGGTGTGCCAAACGTCACAACGTAACTGGGTGACTATAAAGGTGCATTACGGGTATCTCCGAAAGTGTCTGTTGGGTTGGCACGGATCGAGACTGGGATTTGTCACTCCGTGTGACGGAGAGGTATCTCTGGGCCCACTCGGTAATGCATCAACATAATGAGCTCAATGTGACTAAGGCGTTAGTCACGGGATCATGCATTGCGGTACGAGTAAAGAGACTTGCCGGTAACGAGATTGAACAAGGTATTGGGATACCGACGATCGAGTATCGGGCAAGTAACATACCGTTTGACAAAGGGAATTGCATACGGATTGATTGAATCCTCGACACCGTGGTTCATCCGATGAGATCATCGTGGAGCATGTGGGAGCCAACATGGGTATCCAGATCCCGCTGTTGGTTATTGACCGGAGAGGCGTCTCGGTCATGTCTGCATGTCTCCCGAACCCGTAGGGTCTACACACTTAAGGTCCGGTGACGCTAGGGTTGTAGAGATATATGTATGCGGAAACCCGAAAGTTGTTCGGAGTCCCGGATGAGATCCCGGACGTCACGAGGAGTTCCGGAATGGTCCGGAGGTAAAGATTTATATATGGGAAGTCTTATTTTGGTCGCCGGAAAAGTTTCGCACTTTATCGGTATCGTACCGGGAGTGCCGAAAGGGGTCCGGGGGTCCAGGACACATGGGCTGTAAGGGGTGCGCCTTGGCCTATATGGGCCAAGGGCACCAGCCCCAAGAGGCCCATGCGCAAGAGATAAGAAAAAAGGGAGAGTCCTAAAGGGGGAAGGCACCTCCGAGGTGCCTTGGGGGGGAAGGACTCCCCCCTGGCCGCACCCTTCCTTGGAGGAAGGGGCAAGGCTGCGCCTCCCCCTCTCCCTTGGCCCTATATATAGTGGGGGGAAGGGAGGGCAGCAAGATCTAAGCCCTGGCGCCTCCCTCTCCCTCCCGTGACACATCTCCCTCCTCCCGCAGCGCTTGGCGAAGCCCTGTTGGAATCCCGCTACATCCACCACCACGCCGTCATGCTGTTGGATCTCCATCAACCTCTCCTTCCCCCTTGCTGGATCAAGAAGGAGGAGACGTCGCTGCACCGTACGTGTGTTGAACGCGGAGGCGCCGTACGTTCGGCACTCGATCATCGGTGATTTGGATCACGGCGAGTACGACTCCGTCATCCACGTTCATTGGAACGCTTCCGCTCACGATCTACAAGGGTATGTAGATGCACTCCCTTCCCCTCGTAGCTAGTAGACTCCATAGATGCATCTTGGTGAGCGTAGGAAAATTTTAAATTATGCTACGATTCCCAACAATTGATACCTTGGTTCTCAAAAACTGAGGGAAATACTTACGCTACTTTACTGCATCACCCTTTTCTCTTGAAGGGAAAACCAACGCAGTGCTCAAGAGGTAGCTTCAATGTGTGGAAGATACGGCGTGAGAAAGCGAGGTCAATCGAGAGACATATAGATAGAGAGACAAAGTGAGTGTGGTCCGACAATCATTGAACAAATATATATGCTCTGGAGAGATATTATCTGATTGAGCTTTTGGCAAGGGTGAGGGCTGTAATATTGAGCTTAAGAGATGATCCAGTCACAGACATGTAGATATATTTTGTGCGTGGGAGGAAGCAAGGTCAATCGATCACATAGGATCGTCATGCGATCGAAAGAGTGAGACAGGTTGGAGAGAGTGACATATATAGACAATGTGCGTGAGAGAGTATACAATGTGAATAAGTCGAATTGGGCGAAACATGGTGATATATCATTTTTGTCCGAGAAAGAGCGAGGTCAATCGCGACATACAAAGAGAGAGGGAGAGGGAGAGAGAGGGAGAGAGAAAGAGAGAGAGAGAGAGAGAGAGCGTGGCCCGCCATGAGGTCGAAAGAGTGGGGGCGGCTTCCATGGACTGACCTAGATATACAATCTGCGTGAGAGAGTATAGAGTGTGTCGATCGAGGCCCGAACAGGGAGATATATCAATTGTGTGTGAAAGAAAACGAGGTTAAACGAGACTCAGATAAAGAGAGCGAGATTGAGCGAGTGTGGCCCGCCGTGTGGAAGAAAGAGTGAGACAGTCTCGAGGGAGTGGCCTAGATAGACAACGTGCGTGCGTGCGCACGAGAGGTTGGGGTCTAGATAGGCAATGCATGTATTTAGCGAGAGAGGGTGAGAGGGAGAGAGAGAGAGAGAGATCTCGGCATGGGGTGCAATGGAGGGCGTGTGAGGTAAATACATTTCGTAACAGAGTGGGAAAAGGGGGTTGTGTAGTCGAGAGATTTAGAGATCGAAATATGGAGAGAAAGAATGGATGTGTGTTGGAAACCGATAGCTTCCTAAGGTGGTTAGGAGAGGAAGATTGACCGATACAGGAAGTATGTAGCGTGTGTGCGGGGGGGGGGGGGGGGCTAAATACAACATTTGAATGTAGATAGTACGAGACTTAATATCGATGTTTCAATTCGGTGTACATTGTAAGATTTGAACTGAGGACCATGCATATGGGTAATTATTCTGAATTCGTGCCATACTAGGTTTCGAAAAGTTGACATTGACTCGATTTGTTGTGCTATTTTGTAGGTCATATGTTTGAATCCATCCAAAAGTTTTCTCACTACCATGGTGTTCATCATATACATATGAATTTGTATTAAAAAAAACTAGCGTGGATACAGTGAAATGCGAAATCCACGTTAGAATTGGAGATCGCTATGTGACACACACTCTAATTCAAATAACTAATTATGTGACTAACACTCTAATCCACGTTAGCGTGGATACCGTTTCGATTTTATTTAAAATAACTCCTCATTAATTAATTTATAGTATCTCGTTTCAAATGACTAATTATTGCAAGGAAAACACGGGCGTGGTAATACATAGAGATTCATTTGCAAATGAAAGAAGATTCGTTTGCATTCTCAAATGTAGGCGCACCAGGCAGACCAGGGTCGTGTCGTGGTGGTCGCGTGTGTCGAACGGACGCGAAGCACCCAGCCACCCACCCCCTCCCTCCCTCCCCCCTCCCCCCCCCCAAAAAAAGGACGACGACAAAATAAGTTCGCGCTTCCACGTTTCGGATTGAAATATCTGGCGGCCCCAATTCCAGCCCTGCAAAATCTCCCTTCTCCACCGTCCCCTTTCGCGCCCAGATTGCTCAAATCCCTAATTCGCCGCCAACCCAAGCAAAGTTTGAATCGCCCGTTGTCTCGTCTCTTTCCCCACCTCTGTGCCGGACGACGATGACGAAGACGACGGTCGCGCGTCACTACCGCACCGGAGCTACCTCATCTACGCCCTCGTCCACCGCACCGGGTGGTCCATCGACAACGTCGGCCGCCGCAATCGACGTGCCTCACAGACACCGTGAAAGTACGTTATATCGACTAGAGGGGGGTGAATAGGCAATTTTTATGAATTCTTCACTGAGGAATTTGCTGGTGAGGAAATTCCTTAGCGAAGAACTACTTGCAGCGGAATAAGTACTCAAAAGTAAACATAACGGAACACAAGCATAGTCATCATGATGAAATGAAGACAAGCACTGAGTACAGAAAGCGTAAACACAGGATAACACAAGATGAAGACAAACAGACTGAAGAAATTGAACTGAGGAAATTGAGAAAGTCTTCAGTCTAAGTCTTCAAACACAGATATGAATAAGTGCACAACACAGTTATGAGGAAATGAAAGAGTTGAGGAAATAGAACCAGTAAGCTTGGTGAAGACAATGATTTGGTAGACCAGTTCCAACTGATGTCTCAGTTGTACGTCTGGTTGGAGCGGCTAGGTATTTAAACTTGAGGACACACAGTCCCGGACACACAGTCTTCACCGTATTCTCCTTGAGCTAAAGTCACAGAGACCTCGCCCAATCACTCGTGGTAAGTCTTCAGGTGACTTCCAAACCTTCACAGACTCGGTCACTCGGCGATCCACAATTCCTCTTGGATGCTCTAGACCATGACGCCTAACCGTCTGGAAGAGGCACAGTCTTCAAAGGTAAAAAGCCTCGGATCCACGCAGGATCAATCTCTTCAGTGATGCTCAATCACTTTGGGTTTGTAGGTGTTTGGGTTTGGGTTTTCCTCACTCGATGATTTTCGCTCAAAGTCCTCGGAGGATGGGATGCTCTCAAATGACAAGTGTCGGTTTCTCTCGGAGCAGCCAACTAGCTAGTGGTTGTAGGGGGCAGCTATTTATAGCCTAGGGAGCAGCCCGACATGATAAGACATAAATGCCCTTCAGTGATATGACCGTTAGGTGGGTAGATATTTTGGGACAGCTGGCGCGTAGCACAGCAACGGTCGGATATTTGAGGCTCAAATTCCTCAGGGCTATCATGTTCCTCACTGTGTAGGCAATCCGCACTGGCGAATTTCTAACTCCTCAGTCAGAGAAAATTCCTCAGAGACCAGAAGAACTTCATCTCTCTCACTGAAGAAATTGACTGAACTGTATGAGATTTCCAATGGCTTCACTCGAAGGGATTGGTAGGTGTAGGATTTTGAGTTGAGCATCACTTGGAAATTTTTCCTTAGTATTTCCTCGACCCCCTTTAATAGTACGGTGTTTCCTATGACTCAAGAAAGAGAAAATGAAACTACGAAAACAAAAGTCTTCACGCTTCATGTTCCTCGAATGAATGCCAAGTCTTCAAGGTCACACCAATTTCTTCACTTTGAAAGTCTTCAGAAAGTCTTCAGAAATCCAAAGTCTTCAGTCGAAGAACTTCATTTTTAGGGGTTGACTTTTTCTGTAAATATGAAACTCCTCATAGACTTATAGACCTGTGTACACTCATAAACACATTAGTCCCTTAACCTATAAGTCTTCAATACACCAAAATCACTAAGGGGCACTAGATGCACTTACACACCGACTTCCACCGCATCAGGTGCGCTTCACCGACGCCGTCTCCCAGCTCACCGGGGCTACTTCACCGAGCACATCGTCGCGCCTCCGCCCCCCGAGGCCGCTGGGGCTTCACCAACGGTCTCGTCCACCGCATCGTAGCGCTCCGCTGCCACTTAGGATCTGCATCCGTGCACGGCCAGCCAACGCCAGCGCATCACCCTCAACGGCTCTGAAGTGACCCCGCACTCTAGCTAGGCGAGCATGCCCAAACGCCGGCCCGAACTAGGTATCCACACATCACTCCCTTGTGCACTGTTCCGTTGATGTTTGTATATCCTTTCACTGCTCTCTTAGCTTACACGCCTATCCAACTCTGACTTTAACTCTTATTTCTTCTGGAGATATCATCTGAAACAAGCAAATCCATTTTTAGCGAAGCATGACGGCGCTACGGGATCTGGTACACATCCTGCACACCCGTATAACCTTGTAAGTATCTGTCCTCCGGTACAACAGCAAGGTCGATTCCTCTTATTTGATCAGCCATTCGCCGTGTCAAAAATGCAGAGGGGGATGCAAGGAGCACAAGGCCTGCACATCCAAGCAAGTGGTGACATGGACTTGTACATGGAACATCCCAAGCGCAAGCAGAGCTGCAGTGAGCCTGTACAACGAGCTAGTGTAAGTCCTTGCATTTCATTTAATTCGTACTGGCATTCGTGTATGATTTGTGTGCAGTGGCGGATCCACGAATTCAAGTTACCAGGGGCGAACATTTAATTTAAAAAATACGAAGGCACTTGCACTCCAGAAATCAACATAACTTGAGAAATGTGAAGCTACATGCACTTTGAAAACCAGCTAATGATCCAAAGTAGTTCAGATTATAAACACTAAATGATGCAAGCACCAAAAAACACAAAATGCAACATGGTGTACAAGGACTACAAACATGGTCTGTACCTGCTTGAATTATTCGTTCTCTGGCTGAAAATATCGAAGTGTGATTGCACCTATAACCAATGCGCAAACTGCATATCAACATATCTATCATGCACAAGTATGCCAATTGTTTCAAACAACAGATTAGAAAAGTATTTATGCTACGTTGTCATGATATGGGGACTTTCTGGTAGATGGCCTCGATGTTTCCTCAAGCCTTGAAAATGCACTATAATTTGCTTGTCATCAATGCCTGCAAATCTCTATGTCTCTCTCAACATAGCACATAATCATTAGACACTAAATCCTTCAATGGGAGCTTGCAAAATGCTTGCATTAGATGCCTCATTAGACACTATATGTTCATCACCAGGAGCATGTAAATTTTTCGCATCAAATCCTTCATTACCAGTATGTTCATTAGACACTTCACGCTCAAGAACAAGATGAGCTTGGATGTTTGCACCGGAAACTTGATTAGATTCATCAGATTTAGTCAGTTCAGTATTGATTGGGGGAGTTATAAAATAAGTACAAATTGGTTTCATTTTCTCATAGATTCCCTACATACAAGCAGTTTTACAACACCGTCAGGTTTAACTATTGGCCAGAAATTGAAGAGTTGAATTAGATATAATCAGGGATGTGATGTACCTGCTCGTTGCGCATGCTACTCTTGCAAGCTGCGACTGTCCGTTTGCGCAAGCTCGATGCCATGCCCGTGCTGCCGCCGCTGCCTCCCACGCAGGCTACACCCAGGGTTGGATCTTCATCTTCTTGTCCTTCCGTTCGCTTGAAGCCCGGCGACCGCCCTCCAACGAGGGTGCGAGGAAGTGTTGTGTCGGTCTGTCCAGCGGCGGCTATGTTAGGAGCGAACCAGACTGGAGGCTGGAGCGGATGAATTGGGATTTTTCCTGCTGTCGATCGATATGGGAGGCGCTCGTTTGGGCCGCGAGCCTGCTATAGGGCCTGCCTTGCACTTATGTTATTGGCCTATCCAAATTGAAACATTTTTCTTCATTTTTTACATTGTCGGCTCGTGCGTTGGGACGAACAAAACTAGCCTGGGCCAACCTGGATGACTCAAACTAGGTGCACACTTTCGAGCCACCCGAGGCGGCCACCCATACCAGCCCCTATGGTGGCGTCGCCCCTTTTTGCGTGAATGATAGGGGTAGTGAAAAATATTCCAGTGACGCTTTTGATTTACCCATGGAATGGTTGAATTGCTTGTTTCTATGAACTGAGTTCGCCAATAATGTGAAGGATGCCAGTCTTTTCATGCTATTGTAGATTGCTTAGATCTTGATATGCCAAAAGTAATCGCATGAAATATACAGTAAAAGCCAGTGTGATGTGTGTGGCTACAACTAGTATGACTACACGTCCTCATATAACATATCAAGGACGCACCATCTTACCAGATTAACCATTCGACTTACCAATGCAGTGTGGGAAGAAAGAAGTATTGGGACTGCGTATCCAAGCAATTGATGCCATGGGCTCCTTCATACAACCTTGTAAGCGAAAAAGAAGTTGCAGTGTGCCTGTACAAAGAACTAGCGTAAGTTCAGTTACCTGCTTCTCGGAATTTTAGTTAGCCACTTATTGCAAAATTGTTCAATTACATTGCTTGGCTTAATTTAGTTTGCTAATGATTACATAATGCCACAGCCTGTTAATCCTATTATAGACTGCGCCTATCTATGTGTTTGATACTTACTGTTAAGAATTACCTGTTTGCCTGAACTTAAATAGCTACTTGTTTGTTTAACTGCTTTGCTGCTGCAACAATGGGTTACAATGATGTTAATGACTACTTTTCAGCATCGAATTGAAACTCTTTAATTCCTTGTTTGTTTAACTGGTTTGCTGTTATAACTCCCAGTTGAGATGTTTTGCTAACTTCAACTTTTCTGAATCCAATCGGAACTTTAATGGCAAAACAGGTTAGCCCAAGATCAAAGAGCGAGGTCCCCATGGACGTTGTATCATCCCACAGCAGTGGCACCGGCCCAATCGTGCATTATGAATTGCCAACTGCTGGAGGCTAAACTAGTGGTAGAAAGAGATTCTGCCTCTGCACTTAGATATGAAGTTGACATGTTGAGGAAGCAAACAACACAATCAGTAGAAGTACTCAAGACAACCATTAAATATTTGGTGGATTTCAAAAAGAAGCAAGCTGAGACTGACCACATTGTTAAGGTCCTGAAGGAAAAAAGGAAATTAAATTCCCACTTGGTAAATCATAGGTGAAATGTTCTTTCCATCGTTGAATAACCTTTTTGTTGTTTGTTGATGTAATCAATCAAACCATTTGTTTTAGAGATCATGTAATAATTGTTTTTTTGTTTTTTGTTTTTTGGTTTGTAATTTTATTTGAGCACAAGTCTGTATTAATTGATAAGACTCGGAGACATTTCATTTTGATTGCTGTGCCAGACCTACAAATATGACAATCGGGCTGAATGTGCATTCAACAATAATAGTAGTATAGATGGACCGTAAGTGGCACGCATTGGAAAGGGCCAAGATGTTGTAGTAGCTTGGCTAAAAAAAGGATGCTGTTGTAGCAAAGAAAAGTACAGCGGCCTGGCTTATGTATGTTAGTTGATATTATTGATCCATATACTCTATAAGTGTTTATATGTCTGTTAGTTCTGTACATTCTTGGTTGATTGACTCGGTATTTGAATCTTGATACATCGTTTGTGTACATATCTAAATGGGAGTACACATTATGCTGCGTGTGACATTTGAGTTGGACATGAAGTGTTCCAAATATTCGAATTCACCTTAAACTGGATTCTAGCTTCTGAATTTGAGTATCGGCATTTGTAAACCATATTCATATATGACAATGGAATACATCTTTGTCGTCCTTTTGAAGATATATAAAAACACATAGAATGATTTATAAAGATTCGTATAGGAATACAAAATGGATTCGAATTTAGTTGCCAGGGTAAATGTGGATGCTTATTGTCCCAATATTCGAAAGAAGCGGCAAAATGTCCACTCCCACGTCGGCTGCCCGAAGCCAAGTGTTTGGGAGATGGAAATTACTGTCTACCCATTACACGGACAATCCATCGGCCCGATTTCCACTGCTCTAAATAGGGGTAGGATAGTAACTTCAATTAGACATGACACGACCGCCTCTGAGCCCATTCCGACACGGTGGGCGCCAAACATGGGTGGCAAAACACATTTGATTCAAGCTCGTCCGAAAGACCTCTGTTTCTTCCTCCATTTCCCCATTCATACACGGTGGGCGACAAAACAAACTCGACTCGGCCGAAATCGATGTAGGCAAATATTTTCAATAGGGGCAGGTTTGTAACTTCACTCAGACGTGACACAACCGCCCTACCTGTCAGCCCCGTTCATACACCGTGGGCGCCAACCACCCTCTCCTCGCCCGAAATCGCTCTGGGCAAATATTGGCGAGATGCGAGATTACCGTCGTATCCCCAACCAACGAGACGTCCAAATTTTAAACGGGGGCTAAGTTCGTAACTTTCCCATATTTCAGACAGGCGCGTCCCAAAAACATGGTTCCCCGTACCTCTCCCTCCATTTCCCATTCATACACCGTCCGCGCTAGAACACCATCCCCACAGCAGCCTCCGTCCGCCACCCCATCCATCGCCGCCGTCCTCCACCACATCCATCGCCGCCGTCCTCCACCACATCCATCGCCACCGTCCTCCACCATGCCGGAGCGCCTACCAAGACTGCGTCATCCACTGCTAGAGATGGAAGTTTCTCATCCACGGCGACGGACCAAGAGCCTTGCATCATGTCCTCTCGCTTCATCGGCGCCGTCGTCCTCTTTGCCGGGGCTGCTCACACGACCTTCTCTTCCACCGCAACAGGACTTATCCCCCGATGCACTCGTCTACCGTCGCAGATCTGCTTCAACGCCACCGACAGCCATCGCACCCCCGATGTCTACACGGCACCACAAGAGAGGTGGTACTTCATATCTCCTCAACTTTTTGATCTCAACCAGAAAATAGATCTTAACTTGGTTACTCTACTTTCTTTTCAGCTCTTAGAATTTAGTTCTTAGTTCGAAGCAAACAATGGCTGCTAAATATCATTTCTCCGGTTTCCCCCTTCTATGATCACTATACAATCAAAATACGTGCTTCGTGTCATAATAGCACTGCTCGACCCATCAAGCTAAACAAGCTTAGTTGTTCAAATACGAATCTGATATTATTAAAACAGATTCGTTTAATTGGTCAGCTAAATGTTCCTAAATTAGTTTCGAAAATGCATGTTCGCCGCTCGGGTGTGTATCTCTACAGGGTGCCCACGATGGGCCAGCCCACCCTGGGATTTTGGGTCATCCCAGGTCCCGATTCCCCTCTGTTCTGCTACGCGCTTCCGATCTCTACTCGCCCCCAGCCGCCTGCCTCGCCGGCGACTTGTCGTCCCCGGACGGCATGACTCTAGGAGGATACGCCGGACTAACAGGAGGTCAGGAGCCGCTCGCCCAACAGCGTCACTGCTGCCCGGGCGCGCCGCCGTGCCTACCTTCCCAGTCCATTCAGGGCTCAGGCGTGCAGCACCCACTAAGCCAACCCGATTTATCCTGAGATAAGTCATCAACACTCAGCAGCCACTCCTCATCACCCATTTTCTAATTGATTCATTACTCATTAGGCAGGACTGTCATTAGGGTTTGTTGTGTCCTCAGTGCTACCTACACTTAATGGTTCAGATGTATTTCGGTAATCTTTAGTACCTGTAAAGTTCACATGGTTTTCAAAATTCCGGCCCTAGGAACAGACACTAGTCATTTTGGATTGTTGGTCGTACTGACATTGACCCAGATTACTAGTGCAAGCCAGGTTTGTTGACAATTTTACTTGTCTTTCTTACTCATTCGATATAATATCCAATTATTCACGTCGATTAGTTGCAAACAATAAGTGCTAGAGAAACTTCTTGATTCAGATTTTGGACGCTCTCTTACTGCAGTTATAATTCTGCATACTTGTCCTAGTAAGCTCACAAGTAAATGATTGATTCACTACATCTATGCTTGCCTTGTCATATTTGTTGTCAATATTCTTTTAGGGTGGACCACCCTGTTTCTAAATACTGCAACCGTAGACATGAGTGAATAGTATTTCTCTATGTGATCTCTTCCATCATGTGTGGGCAACGAACACCGCATTGTATAGAAAGAAAGTGTCATTTCCAGCTTTTACATAGGCTTCGATCTTTTACATGGAATACAATCTGCCTACTTGCTTTGTGTCGCACTACCAACACTCCACCCTTGAAGCTAGACATTATGCCACTCATAATTCCTTAGTTTATTTGTTCAAATACGAATTTCATATGATTCTAATGTTCCTACTTCAGTATTGAAATGTGTGTCTGCATGTTATAGTGACATAAGGGGTTTGTATTTCTGTGTGTGGTCTGGTCAGCACGGTTGGGGGTGAACTTTGCATATGCAGGGGTTTATAGGGAGACACTCTTCGAGTTGAATCCACAATGCATTCCATAGATAATCTGACTAACTTTGTATGTTTTCATGAATCTTATATTCTGAACAGCATCATAATGATTTTGAGCTTGCGCGCATGAAAAGAATAAAGCAGAACAATGCCATGGCTGTCAAACTTGGCATTAAGGGACTAAAATCAAGTCTGGATGCAATGCAATGCAAACGCTCTCCACCTACAGATTCATGCTCAGAATAAGATCCTAACAGTGATTCTGAGCTAGAGGGAGACCTAAGTCAATGTAGCTCCCTAGTGGAGGAGTCAGAGGAAGATGCCCTATCTTATTCACCCATCAAGGTGCTTGCTCTAACTTTCCAAGGTTATATTTGTCGCACATATCTTGCAACTGATGCTTTGCATTGCTTCTACTTTGTTGAACTTCCATTAGCTTAGTTTACACATCATATTTATCCATTTTCAGTACATATTCCATCTGTCATCATACCATATTTATCCATTCAAATGTTGTTCTTGTGTATCAGACGTTCAAAAGGAAGAGGGCGATTGCTGATCGTGGAGGAGCACAAGCAAAGTATTTGGAAATGGTAGTGGCACCTGATAAATCAAATAGCCCATTCGGTGTAGTTGCAATATCACCTGACCCACAAAACACCCCAACTCTAGCAGACTCTAGCCCTACTACACTGGTCATTTCTGATGCCCCAACTCAGCAGACCCCAACTGCAGCAAACAGTATGATTATGCCAGTTGACATAGCACCAGCTCTACGACGCAAAACCCCCATTCCAGCAAAGAATACACCAAATCCAGTTGCCAAATCCCTTTTCGAACCAGAGAGAGCCCCAATTGCAGCAAATAGGACCCATGTTCCATTTCTTCCCAGTTTAGAAGACAAAGCTTATATTGTTGTCAGGAACTTTGTGCGCATCTTTCCTTCATGGAAAGATTATACCGCAGACACAGAACAATTTCCAGTCTTCCTCCGCAACTTACGCGTAAGTATTGTACTAATGTTATTCATGGTCATTACTGCATATGTTTGTGCTGACAGAAGACACAAGATTTCATTCTTTTAAATAGGCGAGGACCAAACTGGATTGTGAAGACGAGCAAGGGTTGGTTGCGCTTTTCAAGCACTCGTTGATGAGGTATCGTTCCTACCTGAGGCAAGTGCACTTCGATGGCAAGCCTCTAAACGAAATTTCTGTAAAGTCTCCGGTGCTACATTTATCCGACGGTGACTGGAATAATCTTGTTACACATTGGTCTCGGCTACAGCGTAAGGTACTATCTATGATATCACATCACAATTTGAACTACATTTATGCATTTGCCTTAACGCCTCACTTGTACGAAAACTGTTAGCAGAAGAACATTCATTCCCAAGGGACCACAGAATCTCACAACTATACTGCACACTGCATTGTGAGTACCTCTTGCCCTGTATGACCATACTTACTTTCATAGTTGTTTGATTATGTAGCATCACTCCACATGTTAGCCTCGTTATCGTCCATTTGGTGGACATTATAAGATTTGTATGGACTCTTACATAAATTTAGAATCAACCCAATGCTTTTGAAGAGGTTTAGCTCTGCAGTCCTCTTGTAAGGACTGAACGTCGTCTATCACTGTACTTACATTAATAGCTACTCCCTCCGTCCCATAATATAAGAACGTTTTGTACAGTACACCAGTGTTCAAAACACTCTTGTATTATGGCAAGAGGGATTGGTTCATTGTGTAGCATTCTGCATCTTATCTCCCTTGCCCACCATTGACTAAAAAAGATCATATCTATATTTAATCTTACCAAAAAGTAGAATACACAGACAATGCTAGTGCAGAAGTGTAGCCCATTGCTCTTATCAGTACATTTTTTCTTGTAATGCTTGTACTTCCAGGGATTGGTAGTTTATTATGTAGCATCAATCTGCATCTTATCTTCATTATCCTCTATCCCTTCCAGTATTATCATATCTATAATTACTCTCTACAAAATGTAGAGTACAGGCAATGCTTATGAAGAAGATTATGTGCTGAAATTCTTGAGTTATCCTTCCCTTGACATGGAGAAGGGCATTATAAAGCCGGTGTTAACTGTTAATGTAAGTCAGTCCTTCTAAAGCCTTTATCCTCAATTGTTGTTTAATTTGCTCATACTCCCTATCGTTTACTGCTGTTTAGTTTGCTGTTTCTACCAAAATGCATGTTCGCAAGAACAGTAAGTTCTAAGTTTTACTTGTAAAACCAAATTCCTTATTCATACCATGCACATTACTCAATACTCCCTATGTGTATGCTTGTTTTTGTGGATCTATAATCCAGTGTGTGGTGAAGCAGCCCATGTTTGCACCTTGTCATCTCCTGTTTTATCTTACTGATGTGGCTGATGATATGAACAACATGCCATGCACATTAACCAAAATAGATACAATGATTTTCTTTGCTCTTCATCTATGCTTGTTATGTTGACATGGTAATCCAGTAGTGTGGTGAAGCTCCCCACATTATGAACAATGCCAAATTATGCTATTGATATTGTGAACTTACTCTTTATTTTCTAATTTGAAATTGGATGGAATTGATAGCACAGTTATCATCTTTGTTTATACACATGCAAAACCTGTCATCTCTCTGCTTTGCTTCAGGGTGATATGCCTGATGGCACGCACAAGTCTGCTGAAGGCTGTGAGACAAACCCAACATATATTGCAGCAAAGAAGGCAAAACATCTTGAAGATAGCGAGACAACCCCAAAGTCTTGTCTTGATGCAGTGTTCAAGTTACTTGAGACTAGCAGTCAGACAAGCTCACAGAATTCGTTGTCTGAATCAGTTCGACTTCTTCAGTCCCAAGTTCTAGCAAAAAGGCATTCTGCAACTCAACTTCGACTTGAAGTCCTATCCCTAAGAAAGATTGCGGAGAACACCAATGAGAACCTCATCGCTAAACAGCTACACCTGGAAGCTATGACCGACATGCTAGGCCGGTCTCACAGCCTTGCTCAGCAGCTTGCGTAGCAGTTCCCGCGCAAGGCTAACCTTTCTTGAACTGTCTTGGAAGTGGTCTCGGTTCAGTATTATTTTGTTACACTGCAATGGTGCCCAGCTTTTGTAATCTTCTTCTTCGTTGCGCGTTATGATCACTGGTGGCGAACTTCGATGCCAAGTGGATGTAATATACCATAAGTCCTTTATTGTATAGTGTAGGTTTATTCTTAGTTACTATGTCATAATTTCTTTATTGTATAGAGTAGGTTTGTTCTTAATTCTTACTAGTTACTGCCATCATTCGCTATCTGAAAAAATCAGATGTAGTCGACCGGGCCGAAACATTCGCCTCTAATGGGCCTGGTGTTTAGCGGGCCACAATTGGGCCGGCCTGCATCTTTCTTGGGCCCGAATCATTGGGGCCTTCACACTTTGCGCGAGGCCCACAACTTACACCGGTCTATATTTTAGTTGGGCCTTTTGTGGACCCAGCGCTTAGTTTGGCCCAGGTAGCGTTGGGCCATTAACAGGCTGAATATTGTACTGGACTGTTACGGCCCAGATGAAACCATGGGCCTTTCGCAGGCCGAAATGCATATTGGGCCTCAATTTTCACTAGTCGTCGACGGGCCTTCAGCAGGCTGAAATGTAGACGGGGCCTTTTTGGGCCCAGTTATATCACGGGCAGTTACCAGGCCGAAACATATCTCGGGCCTTTGTTGGCCCACTGATATCATGGGCCTTTAAGAGGCCGAAAGCTTAGTACAGACATCAACGGGCCGAATTATGCGACAGGCCTTTAACAGGCCCAAAGTCGCGTTGGGCTTAACTGTTGCCACCTTTATCACGGGCCGTTAGTGGGCCCGATGTCCTGTCGGACCATATATGGCCCATGGGCAGCACGGGCCATTCCCAGGCCGAAAGTCACACCGAGCTAAAATGGGCCCATGTCTACGTCGGGCCTCTAACAGGCCGAAAGTCACTGGGCTGTAATTGGGCCCAAATTTTTGGCAAACAATTAACGGGCCAGATCTGGCTTCGGGCCGTAAATGGGCCCAAATATTCGGCGAACAATTAACGGGCCAGATCTGGCTTCGGGCCGTAAATGGGCCCAAATATTCGGCGAACAATTAACGGGCCAGATCTGGCTTCGGGCCGTAAATGGGCCCAAATATTCGGTGAGCAATTAACGGGCCAGATCTGGCTTCAGGCCGTAAATGGGCCTTTATTAAGCAGGCCGTTATTGGGCTGGCCCACTAGTACCTGAGTAAGTACTACGGGCCTTTGACTGGGCCAGCCTTTTTAACCTATATGGGCCTCTGTTGGGCCGTGCCACGTGTCGACGTATCATAGGCGCTTTGGGTCCAATGAGTGGATGACATCTGTCCCAACGGTGAGCCGACACGTGTTTCCTCCAGCCAATGATGATTTTACACGTGGAAAATCCCCATTGGTCGGGGTTGTTAACGGGTTATCGGATCCAAAACCGGACCCGGTAGCTTAATGGCGTTCCGTTACGGTGGATGCCACGTGTCGGTCACCCTTGACGAAAGCACTTCTGTGACGCGCGGTTTATCGTCATGAAAGTGGACACTTCCATGGTGATAATTTTGGTAATGTCATGGAACACTTCTACGACAGCACAGGTATGACTATCTTGATTCTGTCATAAATTTGTCATGGATGTACATGCATGACAGAAAACATGACCTACTGTGACAAACACGTATTATCACGGAAGTGTATTTTTTTTGTAGTGCATGCTGACAAGAAGCTTAGAAAGCTTATTAGCTTTCTCTTGTTTGGTGCTAAAATCCTCCAACGCTTGCTGTTGCACCAGAAAGTATGCATCTGAATTCTGCGGGGACTTCCTCAGTCCATCGACTTCTTGTCATAGCACAACTGAATGATATCTTTCAGCTTGTTATTGAGACTCGATAAGCCGAACTGATTCATGCAGCGAGTTCGAAGAGCTTGTGCCAGTGGTAGTGGCTAGTAACTCGAACACTACATCAAGGTAGGACTTTGGGGTTGTCTCACTATCTTCAATATAGTGTTTATCAGCTTTTTTGGAGACCAACAAGGTTGTCTCACTATGTTGAACCTTATCTACATTACTTCCTTTACTATTGCATAATGGGGCACTATTCTCCAATATTAGGTCAGCATTCTGAAAGAGGAACAAGCAGACACATAAGAACCTATATTATAATTATAATATAATATGAGTTCTGTGATTAATCGTTTGCTATGTCAGTATCTATACGTGTTTATTAAATGTATAAGGTATAAAACCCCTCTTTCTCTAATTTAGAATTAGAAGGAATTCCACTAACAACACAACGTAATTAACTCGATTCGTTAGAACAGCTTCCATTGAGTCTCTGCACCTATCCTTTTCCTTTGTATTCTAGTTCGAGAACCCCTTGTTTTCTCAAAACACGGATTTGGCTCAGGATTGCCCTTTTTTAATTCCAGGGTTTCTCTGAATTTGGAAGTTACCACTTAGAAGGTTTCCATACCAAGGCTCAATACAATCAAGTCTGTAGCGTCTATCGATTTCGCCATATCCCCATTTCCCTCTTCTTTGAGACCAGGATTCCTTGTGTAATTTCATCCATCTCTTAGTTTTTTTGAATCATTGAGTTCATCACTCAAAGTAGTCTAGCAGTTCAGTTCGACTCTATTTGAGAGAATAGTATATGAAACTCATTGGTTTAGCATGTAGTATATGAAACTCATTCGGCAAACCAGTTCATTAGTAAGGTGGACAAGATAATACTAACATATCTTCTATTGCAAGGTAGTACTTAATGACAGCATGAAGCAAACATATATCTATGTACTATGATCTCTGTATTGTCTATATCATCCTATTTTATGTTGCCAAATCAAGATAAAGATACACTTCAAATCATATCTGTTTAAGACAAAGCCTCATAGGCAGAATAGAAGTGTGGGAAGAAAAGAGTCTTGATGACCCACAAGTATAGGGGGTCTATCCTAGTCCTTCCGATAAGTAAGAGTGTCAAACCCAACGAGGAGCAGAAGGAAATGACAAGTGGTTTTCAGCAAGGTATTCTCTTCAAGCACTGAAATTATCGGTAACAGATAGTTGTGTGATAAGATAATTCATAACGGGTAACAAGTAAGAAAAGTAACTAAGGTGCAGCAAGGTGGCCCAATCCTTTTTGTAGCAAAGGACAAGACTTGACGAACTCTTATATAAAGCAAAGCGCTCCCGAGGACACATGGGAATTATTGTCAAGCTAGTTTTCATCATGCTTATATGATTCATCTTCGTTACTTTGATAATTTGATATGTGGGTGGACCGGTGCTTGGTTGCTGCCCTTCCTTGGACAAGCCTCCCACTTATGATTAACCCCTCTCGCAAGCATCCGCAACTATGAAAGAAGAATTAAGATAAATCTAACCACATCATGAAACATATGGATCGAAATCAGCCCCTTACGAAGCAACACATAAACTAGGGTTCAAGCTTATGTCACTCTAGCAACCCATCATCTACTTATTACTTCCCAATGCCTTCCCCTAGGCCCAAATCATGGTGAAGTGTCATGTAGTCGACGTTCACATAACACCACTAGAGGAGAGACAACATACATCTCATCAAAATCAAAGGAGTATTAATTATCATTAAGGATCTGAACATATGATCTTCCACCGGATAAACCAACTAGCATCAACTACAAGGAGTGATCAACACTACTAGCAACCCACACGTACCAATCTGAGGTTTTGAGACAAAGATCGGATACAAGAGATGAACTAGGGTTTGAGAGGAGATGGTGCTGGTGAAGATGTTGATGGAGATGGACCCCCTCTCGATGAGAGGATCATTGGTGATGTCGATGGCTTCGATTTCCCCCTCTGGGAGGGAAGTTTCCTCGGCAGAATAGCTCCGCCAGAGCCCTAGATTGGTACTGCCCAAGTTCCTCCTCGAGACGGTGGTGCTTCGTCCCGAAAGCTTCCTTCTGTTTTTTTCCAGGTCAAAACACACCATATAGCAGGCACCGGGGGCCTGACAGGGGGCCCACAAGGTAGGGGGCGCGCCCAGGGGGTAGGGAAGTTTCAGGACTTTTGGAGTTGTGCAGAATAGGTCTCTAATATTTGCTCCTTTTCCAGTCCAGAATTCCAGCTGCCGGCATTCTCCCTCTTCATGTAAACCTTGTAAAATAAGGGAGAAAAGGCATAAGTATTGTACCATAATGTGTAATAACAGCCCATAATGCAATAGATATCAATATAAAAGCATGATGCAAAACGGACGTATCAACTCCCCCAAGCTTAGACCTCGCTTGTCCTCAAGCGAAAACCGAAATCGATAAATATGTCCACGTGTTTAGAGATAGAGGTGTCGATAAAATAAATTACGGACATGAGGGCATCATGATCATCTTTAGAACAGCAACATATATTGTCATATAATTTCTTATGCTAAAGTAACAATTCATTCACAAGGTAAAGTATGAATCAGAAACTTTATTGAAAACTAACAAACTACGATCTCAGTCATTGAAGCAATTGCAATTTATCATAACATCGGAAAGAGTCAATTTAAGAGCTTTTCAACAAGTCCACATACTCAACTACCATTTAGTCTTTCACAATTACTAACACTCTCGCGATATTTATGGGTTCAAAGTTTCAATTGGACAGAGAGAAAGATAGGGGCTTATAGTTTTGCCTCCCAACCTTTTACCTCAAGGGTAATGTCAACAATAATACTTTAAGATAACCTAAATCCGAGTGGATATATATATATCTAGATCTCTCCAACACATAGTGCTTGCCAATGGAAAAAGTGTAAAAAAGAAAGAAATGTGATGATCACCATGACTCTTGTATAAGGTTAGAAGATAAAAGTAAAAGATAGGCCCTTCGCAGAGGGAAGCAGAGGTTGTCATGTGCTTTTATGGTTGGATGCACACAATCTTAATGGAAAAGAATGTCACTTTATATTGCCGCTTGTGATAAAGAACTTTATTATGCAGTCCCTCTCTTTTATTTCTTCCATATCACAAGTTCATATAAAGCTTATTTTCTTCACACTAATAGATCATACATATTTAGAGAGCAATTTTAATTGCTTGCACCGATGACAACTTACTTGAAGGATTTTATTCAATCCATAGGTAGGTATGGTGGACTCTCATGGCAAAACTGGTTTAAGGGATGTTTGGAAGCACAAGTAGTATCTCTACTTGGTGCAAAGGATTTGGCTAGCATAAGAGAGAAAAGCAAGCTCAACATGTTGGAGGATCCATGACAATATAACTTCTATTCGGATATAAGAGAACATAACCCATTATGTTGTCTTCCTTGTCCAACATCAAATTTTTAGCATGTCATATTTTATTGAGCGATCACAATTACAAAAGATGTCCAAGATAGTATATTTATATGTGAAACCTCTCTTTCTTTATTACATCCTATTAATTGCAGTAATGACCAAAACTATGTTTATCAACTTCCAACAAATTTTATTCATCATACTCTTTATATGTGAAGTCGTCACTCTCCATAAGATCAATATATGATCTTTTTATTTATTTCTTTCTTTCTTTTATTTAATTCCCTCAAGATCATAGCAAGAAAGTAAAGCCCTCAACTCAAAACTACTCTTTATTATATATAACTCATGGACTCGATTACATAGAGGAAACAAAACTCAAAGCTAGATCTTACTAAAAACTTTATTCTAATAGATCAAGATATAACCAAAAGGATAGAACTAAGAAAAACGCTAAAGGTAAAGATGTGATGGTGATACGATACCGGGGCACCTCCCCCAAGCTTGGCAATTGCCAAGGGGAGTGCCCATACCGATGTATTTATGTCTCTTTCTTCGGAGGTGGTGGTGATGGAGTTGTTGATGTGGTAGGCTTGTCATCCATCTTCCAAGGCATAGGCTCACCATCATAGAAAGATGAACGAGTTTCCGAGATCCTCAAATCTGCACCCAAACTCATCCCGTTAAATCTATATTCATACTCACAGTTTTGGTTTTGCAGGTCATAGATCTGGGCTTGGAGATGCTCGATTTTCTCATGAAGTTTGAAGATGGCCTCCCCGATGTTCTTGGCATCCAGCTTGTGGTTGTTGGTGAACTCCACGGTCATCATGTGATTGGCGTTGAGTCCACATTCCACCATCCCTTGGCACTCGAAAACTTGCTGCTCCATTGCTTCGAGTCTTGTCTCCGCGCTTCCGGTCTTCTTCGGCCCCTCAACATCGCGGATGTGCAGCACCCCCTCACGCATCTCAATGGCTTGAGGGTGTCGCAGCACCTCCCCAAGGTAGGGGTTGATGACCTTCTCGGAAAACTTGTCCTTGGGGGCGCTTAGAGACATCATGGTGATCTAGATCTGTCAGAAAAACAACTCAAAACAAGAACAGAAGATTTTGTCATCGCACGGTGGTCAAAACCTTCGGGAGATTATATAATGAATTTGTACCGACCAAAAGAAGTATCGTGTAAGAAAACGGAGTCCAGAGATCACACGAGGTGGCCACAAGGCAGGGGGGTAAGGCGCGCCCTCCACCCTTGTGGTATCCTTGTGCATCTTTCGGACTACTTTTAATTTTCCTAATTTTTTAAATATTCCAAAACGAAGAAAAATTATTGTTAGAACAGTTTTGGAGTCCGTTTACTTACCGTACCACATACCTATTCCTTTTCGGAGTCTGAAACGTTCTGGAAAGTATCCCTTATGTAGTCCTCTTGTGTTATGTTATTAATTATATTTGTCTCAACATTTATGGGAGTACCTGAGATATAATGTTTGATTCTTTGACCGTTTACCACCTTCTGATTTGTGCCTTCGGCGTTGTTGATTTTGATGCCACTGGAACGATAGACCTCCTCGATAATGTAAGGACCTTCCCATTCAGAGAGAAGCTTTCCTGCAAAAAATCTTAAATGAGAGTTGTATAGCAAAACATGATCACCTACATTAAACTCACACTTTTGTATCCTTTTGTCGTGCCATCTCTTTAACTTTTTCTTTAAACAACTTGGCATTTTCATAGGCTTGGGGTCTCCATTCATCAAGCGAGCTTTTGTGAAATAACCTCTTCTCACCGGCAGGTTTGAAATCATAGTTGAGCTCTTTGGTTGCCCAATAAGCTTTATGTTCTAGTTCGAGAGGTAAGTCACATGCTTTTCCACAAACCATTTTATACGGAGACATACCCATAGGATTCTTATCAGCAGTTCTATAAGCCCATAATGCATCATCAAGTTTCTTAGACCAATTCTTTCTAGATCTATTAGCAGTCTTTTGCAAAATCAATTTAATTTCTCTATTACTCAATTCTACTTGACCACTAGACTGAGGGTGATATGGAGATGCAATTCTATGATTAACATCATACTTAGCAAGCAATTTACGGAAAGCGCCATGAATAAAATGTGAATCACCATCATTCATTAAATATCTAGGGACTCCAGACCTCGGAAAAATAACTTCTTTAAGCATCTTAATAGAAGTGTGATGATCAGCACTACTAGTTGGAATAGCTTCTACCCACTTAGTAACGTAATCAACAGCAACTAAAATATGTGTATACCCATTAGAGGAAGGAAAACGTCCCATATAATCAAAGCCCCAAACATCAAATGGTTCAATAAATAGTGAATAAGTCATAGGCATTTCCTGACATCTACTAATATTACCAATTCTTTGACATTCATCACAAGACAAGACATACTTACGAGCATCCTTGAATTGAGTAGGCCAACAAAAACCAGATTGTAATACCTTGTGTGAAGTTCTATCTCCAGCATGGTGTCCTCCATATGCTTCGGAGTGACACTTGCGCAGGATCTGTTCCTGTTCATGCTCGGGTACACAACTTCCAATAACACCATCTACTCCTTCTTTATAAAGGTGTGGGTCGTCCCAAAAGTAATGTCTCAAATCATAGAAAAACTTTTTGTTTTGCTGGTATGTGAAACTAGGTGGTATAAATTTAGCAACAATGTAATTAGCATAATCGGCATACCATGGAGTTTACGAGAAGCATTTATGACAGCCAATTGCCAATCAGGAAAACTATCATCAATAGGCAGTGGTTCATCAAGAACATTTTCTAACCAAGACAAGTTGTCTGCAACGGGGTTCTCAGCTCCCTTTCTATCAATAATATGCAAATCAAATTCTTGTAGCAAGAGAACCCATATAATAAGTCTAGGTTTAGCATCTTTCTTTTCCATAAGATATTTAATAGCAGCATGGTCAGTGTGAACAGTTACTTTGGAATCAACAATATAAGATCTGAACTTATCACAAGCAAAAACAACTGCTAATAATTCTTTTTCAGTAGTAGCATAGTTTCTCTGGGCATTGTCTAGGGTTTTACTAGCATAATGAATAACATTCAACTTCTTGCCAACTCTTTGCCCTAGAACAGCACCAACAACATAATCACTAGCATCGCACATAATTTCAAAGGGTAAATTCCAATCATGTGGTTGAACAATAGGTGCAGAAATCAAGGCTTTCTTAAGTATTTCAAATGCTTCTACATATTCATCATCAAAGACAAGACATCTTTCTCCAAGAGATTAGTGAGAGGCCTAGAAATTTTAGAGAAGTCTTTAATAAACCTCCTATAGAAACCAGCATGACCAAGGAAACTTCTTATACCTTTTATATCTTTAGGACACGGCATCTTTACAATAGCATCTACTTTAGCTTTATCAACTTCAATACCTCTTTCAGAAGTTTTATGCCCCAAGACAATACCTTCATTAACCATAAAGTGGCACTTCTCCCAATTCAAGACAAGATTAGTTTCTTCACATCTCTACAAGACTTCAAGGTTGCTTAAGCAATCATCAAAACAAGTTCTGTAAACGGAGAAATCATCCATGAAAACCTCAACAATCTTTTCACAAAAATCAGAGAATATAGCAGTCATACATCTTTGAAAGGTAGCTGGTGCATTGCATAAACCAAAAGGCATATGTCTATAAGCAAAAGTACCGAAAGGGCATGTAAAAGTGGTCTTTTGTTGATCCTCTTTTGACACACGTATTTGAGAAAAACCAGAATAACCATCTAGAAAGCAAAAATGTGTATGTTTAGATAGTCTTTCTAGCATTTGATCAATAAAAGGTAGAGGGTAATGATCTTTTCCAGTAGCCTTGTTCAATTTGCGAGAATCAATTACCATTCTATAACCTGTAACAATTCTTTGTGGGATCAATTCATTCTTATCATTAGGAACAACAATAATACCTCCCTTCTTAGGGACACAATGAACGGCACTCACCCATCTACTATCAGCAATAGGGTAAATTATACCTGCCTCTAGAAGCTCTAGTATTTCATTTCTTACCACTTCTTTCATCTTAGGATTTAACCGTCGTTGATGATCAACAACTGGTTTAGCATCAGGCTCCAATTTAATTTTGTGCTGACATAGAGTGGGACTAATGCCCTTAAGACCATCAAGAGTATATCCAATAGCGGCACGATGCTTCTTCAGAGTTTTCAATAATTTCTTTTCTTCATGCTCTGAAAGGTTAGCACTAATAATAACAGGATATATCTTCTTTTCATCAAGGTAAGCATATTTCAAAGTATCAGGTAATTGTTTAAGCTCAAACACGGGATCACCCTTGGGTGGAGGAGGATCCCCAAGGATTTCAATAGGCAAGTTGTGTTTCAAAATAGGCTCTTGATTAAAGAATATTTCATCTAATTCCTTTCTTTCATTCATAAACATATCATTTTCATGGTCTAGTTCTAAAGGATCAGTAGGAGGCACGACAATAGAAGCAAGACCAATAATTTCATCTTTACAAGGCAATTCTTTATCATGGGGTTGTCTACGAAATTTAGAGAAATTAAAATCTTGAGACATATCCCCTAAACCAACAGTAACAATATCGGTCTCGCAGTCTATCTTAGCATTAACAGTATTCAGGAAAGGTCTACCAAATATGATGGGACAAAAGTCATCTTGTGGGGAAGCAAGAACAAGAAAATCTGTAGGATATTTTATTTTCCCAAGGCACTCCAAGGTAATATTCAAGGAAGCCAAGCAACTAAGCTTGGGGATGCCTTCAGTCGGTAACATTATCGGTAACCTCACTTGGAGCTATGTTTTCATTCGTCACATGATATGTGTTTTGCTTGGAGCTTCAATTTATTTTGTTAGGATTTGCTTGATTTTATTTAGAATAATGTTTTGCATATTTTATTTCAATAAAAGTGGCATTGATAGCCTTTGCCATGCTTATTTTGCAATCTACATGTTGCAGTTTGAAAACAAAAAGTTTACCGCTGTTGCAAAAATTCCCTAGAAAAGTCAGAATGTGATAAAATGTTGAAACTTTTTTGCACAATAAGCTCTGACAAATTTTCTACAGTGTGGTAAATTTTCATAATTTTTGGAGTTAGGGAAGTATTGATACTCTTGCATTCTTTATAGACTGTACTGTTTTGGCAGATTGCTGTTATGTTTGCATTGTTTGCATATGTTTGCTTGTTTAATGATTCTATTTGAGGATAGGAGTATTAAATATGCAGAGGCTTTTAGTATGCAATGTTGAATAATAATTTTACTGATTTGCTATAGTAGAGAATGATAAGGTTTTTGCATTGGTTTATACTAACTTATCTCACGAGTTCTTGTTGAGTTTTGTGTGGATGAAGCTTTTGAGATTTAGGAAAACCGTGATATGAGACGAATTAAGGAGACACAAAAGCTCAAGCTTGGGGATGCCCAAGGCACCCCAAGATAATATTTCAAGAGGTCTCAAGCATCTAAGCTTGGGATGCCCCGGTAGGCATCCCACCTTTCCTCTTCAACAATTATCGGTTAGTATCGGTTGAGCCTAAGTTTTTGCTTCTTCACATGATGTGTGCTATTCTTAGAATGTCATTTTACTTTGTTTTGCTTGTTGTTTTAATAAAGTACTTAGATCTGAAAGTTTTTAAATAAAATAGAGTCCTCAAATAGTTGTCAGGGAGGCTAAGTAAGCGGCATTCACATCCCGTCAACGAAGCTCTTTTCTATGGAATTGCTCTAGTGCTTCACTTATATCTTTTTGAGCACGGTGTGCTTTAGTATTTTTGAAGAAATTCTCTCTTGCTTCACTTAAATTAATTTGAGAGAAATAAATATTATGCTCATGATCTTCACTTATATTTGTTTGAGCTTATCAAAAGCAGCACATGAAAATTAGTCCCAAAGTGATAGATATCCAAGAAGGATATAATAAAAACTTTCATGAAGATCATTGGACAAAATAAACTTGATTCCTTGTAATAGTTTTGAGATATGATGATGTGATATGTGAGTCATGTTGATGACTAACTATACTTGAGTAAGAATATTGTTGTTAAGGTTTGTGATTCCCTATGCAATCACGAAAGTCAATAGTTATGCAATGAAATTATATCCTACTTGTGGTGCATTATTCGGTGTTAATTATGCATAATGCTCGCTTATGAGATTATTCGTTTCTTGGTTGGTCGCGTCTCAATCTTTTGCTAGCCTTAATTTTGCACTAAGTATGATCACTACTTGTGCATCCAAAATCCTTTAAACCATTTTTTCCACATGAGTCCACTATACCTACCTATATGCGGTATTCTTTTGCCGTTCTAAGCAAATTTGTATGTGCCATCTCTAATTTTCAAAATAAATTTCCCTTTGTGTGCTCGTACCGCTCACGAGGCGGTGAGGGGTGGCCAATATTTTCCATGCTAGATGTGTTATTCTCATGATGAGTGTTTATTCACTCATCATTGCACGAGAGTAAGGCAAAGGTATTAGGGATGCCCAGTCCCGAAATGAAAAATGAATTTACTTTATGTTGTCAAATAATAAATTCCTTGGAAAGTGTTGGTATGGAGGGCAGTCGTGGATACGGCTAGCCATGGAAAGTGAAAGTATGGTTGAAAAAGGAATAAACTTTATTTTCTGTTTGGAAACCGCCTATGATATATCTAGCATGGAAAGTGTTGGGAGCTCTAAGTCTTTTTCGTTGGTGGGAAAAGTATGCCTCTCAAAATGTTTCTATCTCTCAATTTTCCGCTTTGAGCTCTGGCACCTCTACAAATCCCTACTTCCCTCCGGAAGGGCCTTTATTTTACTTTATGCAATTTTTATTTTTAATTTGAGCCTCCATCTTCTCTTATAAAGCACCAACTACGAAGCACTATGATCGTACTTGAGCATTGGGTGTAGCTAATATGCGAGTGTGTCTCATGAATGGATCAATGATTGAGCATGATGGGCCAGGGATAACTTATTTTAGCGTTGATATTTTGAAAGACATGGTTGCTTGTTGGTATGCTTGAGTATTAAAGTCCTCATGTCAAAACTAGACTATTGCTTTGAACCATACAAAAGTCCAAATGTCCATGCTACAAAAGAAAAGAGTTTATGATGAATATGATGGGTAGCATTCCACAACGAAAATTCCATTTTGAATTGCTACTTTATCATGGTAAGTTTTATGAGAAAGAGTTACTGTTATGATGCTAGGAAAAGTGATTGAAATTATCATTGATCAAACTTATGCACTTTGCTAGCATTCACACTTCATAAATTATTTCTTTTATCGTTTACCTACTCGGGGACGAGTAGGAATTAAGCTTGGGGATGCTGATACGTCTCCAACGTATCTATAATTTATGAAGTATTCATGCCATGTTTACAACAATTTTATATGGTTTTGGTTTGATTTGCATGGAACTATCCCGGACTGACGTTGTTTTCAGCAGAACTACCATGGTGTTGTTTTTTGTGTAGGAATGAAAGTTCTCCAAATGAGCTGAAACTTTTTGATGATTTTCTTTGGAACAAAAGAGACCCCCGAAGCTTCGTGGGAGGGCCATAAGAGCCACGAGGAGGGCACAACCCACCAGGGCGCGCCTGGTGGGCCTGGCTTGCCTCGGTGGGTTGTGCTCACCTCGAGGCCCATCTTACCATGAAACCAACGCCAAAAAATCCTATAAATAGAGAAACCATCAGGGGAGAACCTAGATCAGAAGTTCCGCCGTGCAAGGCTCTGTAGCCACCGAAAACCAATCTAGACCCTTTCCGGGACCCTGCCGGAGGGGGGAATCGTCTCCGGTGGTCATCTTCATCATCCCGACGGCCACCACAATGAGGAGGGAGTAGTCCACCTCGGGGCTGAGGGTTTGTACCAGTAGCTATGTGTTTAATCTCTCTGTCTCGTGTTCTTGAGATGTCACGATCTTGATGTATCGCGGGCTTTGTTAATATAGTCGGATCATATGGTGTTTTCCCCTCTCTATCTTGTTGTGATGAATTGGGTTTTTCCCTTTGAGATTTCGTTGTTATCGGATTGAATACTTTTATGGATTTGAGAACACTTGATATATGTCTTGCAATTGAATAATCATGGTGACAATGGGGTATCGTATTGATTCACTTGATATATGTTTTGGCACTCAACTCGCGGATTCCCGAGGTGACATTGGGGAAATCTATGCATAGGGGTTGATGCACGTTCTTGTCTTTGTTTCTCCGGTAGAAATCTTGGGGCACTCTTTGAAGTTCTTTGTGTTGGATTGAATATTATGCATCTGAATTTGCTTTGGTGTTATTTTAGTACGAAGTCTTGGTTAGATCGATCGGAAAGAATAGCTTGGTGTTATTTTAGTACGAACTCTAGGATAGATTGATCGGAAAGAATAGCTTTGAGGTGGTTTCGTACCCTACAAACAATTTCGTCTTATGTTCTCCGCTAGATAGGAACTTTGGAGTGATTCTTCATTGCACTTTGAGGGGTGGTTATAAGATCCAATTATATTAGCATTGTTGAGAGATTGCACTAGTGAAAGTACGGACCCTAGGCCTCATATTCAAGCATTGCAATACCGTTTTTGTGCCCGTTTACTATTTGTTACCTTGCTGTTTTTATTTATTCATATTATAAAAATATATTTCTACCATTACACTTTTATCACCATCTCTTCGCCGAACTAGTGCACCTATACAATTTGCCATTGTTTTGGGTGTGTTGGGGACACAAGAGATTTCTTGTATTTGGTTGCAGAGTTGCTTGAGAGAGACCATCTTCATCCTACACCTCCCACAGATTGATAATCCTTAGGTCATTCACTTGAGGGAAAATTGCTACTGTCCTACAAAACTCTGCGCTTGGAGGCCCAACACGAGTCTACAAGAATAAAGTTGAGTAGTAGACATCAATGGGTAGCTTTTGTTTTGATATTGCCGCTCATAATCGTACCCTTCTTCGGCTGCTAGGACATTTTGTTCATATGTCATTGAGGGTGTCTTGTTCGGCTTTTAGCTATTTATGCTTCTTCTTCAGGCTTCGTGCAGTGGCTATAAGTTGCCGCTTGAACCATTCTTGATCCTGCGGATCCTCAGGGACGATGAAATCCTCGGCTCCAAGGCTGACCTCCTCTTCGGGGAGAGGGAGGCGGTTACTGTCCTTGGAGTCATTGAGGTCCTCGGGGTTATACTGATCCTCATGCCCCTCCGAGTCATCGGGCTGTTGCTCGGGGGGCAATGGGGTCATCAAGGTCTTCCATATTATCTGGGGTGTCGTTTTCTGCGGTGCCCATGTTGCTTTCCCTGCCCCTACGCCCCTTGGATCATCTGTGTTGTCGTCGGCGTTTGGGCGGCTCCTCGCCGGGCTTATCGCCGTCTTTTCTGGGGGTGTCGTCGCCGTTCTTCCCATTGGTGTCATCGCCCTTAAAGTTGGGGGTGTCCACCATATAGACATCGTAGGTGGAGGTGGCCGTCCACCATCTAGTGGTGGGCGGGGCAGTAGCAGTATGGGTCATGGCGTTGACATCTTCATCCATGTCGTCGACCTCCTCGGAAGCGTAGTCCAGCATGTCGGTCAAATCCTCGACAGTGCCTACTAAGTGGGTGGTGGGTGGGACGTAAAATTCCCCATGGCCCGCCTCAAGACCAATCCGAGCATAGGTCGAGGACGGGTTATCCATGATGGTCATCATCTGGATCCGATCTAGCATCTCGCTTAATAGGGCGAGGCTAGCTGGATCGGTATTTGGGATTTCTTCGGAGTCAACCTCTCGTATGGTGGTGCGAGGGACGAGTCCAGCTAGGGTTGAGTCCGAGTGTTGAGACACCGAAGTCGTATCCGAGCTCGAAGCCGGATCCGTGGTAAGGGCCGACCAAAGAATAGGGTCGGAAAGAGAGTCTGAAGTCAAGGCTTCTGAGTTTTCGGTCTTCTCAGGCAAGGCTGAGAACCTGATGAAGATCAGATCGCCCGGAGCATCAGCGACATGCTCTAGGTTACCGAACCTGATTTGGTGCTCAGGGACAAAGCTGTCGACCTGGTCGAGATGGCCGGCCGAGTTGGCATGCAAAACGATGTCACCGAACGCGAAGAGCTGGCCGGGGACAAAGATGTCCCAGGTGCGGATGCCATCTCCGATGACTGGGCGAGCCATCGATCCTTCAGCGATCCTACAGCGAAACTCTCAATGAAAGCACCAATGTCTGTGTCTAAGCCAGTGGATCTCGGGTAGGGGTCCCGAGCTGTGAATCTTGGGTCAATGGGGAACAGGAGACGAAGGGAACGAAGTTTACCCAGGTTCGGGCCCTCTCAAAGAGGTAAAACCCTACGTCCTGCTTGATTATATTGAAATGTATATGATGGTTATAGAGTCGATCTACCACGAGATCAGATGAACTAAACCCTAGGTGAGTAGGATGATGGTTCTTCTTCTAGCCTCTACAAGCTAAACCCTCTTGTTTATATAGGCACCAGGGATACTAGGGTTACACATGGTAGATTAAAATAAAGGGATAACATGCTGATTCTTCTGTCTTGACTTGGAGGACACACCAAGGCTCGAAGGTTTCCTGTCCAGACACGGAGTCACCCTATAGCTCGGCCTTCTAGCAGTCACAGTGCGGCCCACTTGTCCTACCTTTAAGAGATAGGTCGGCAGCCCGAGGACCCCTTAGTCAAGGACTCCCTCATGAGTCTTTGCTTGTTTTTCTTTTTAGTTTGTCACAATCATCCTTGTTGAACACACTTGTTTGAGAGAGCCATAATGATTCTATGATTTGTTAGAATTGCTATGTGTGCTTCACTTAAATTTTTTGAGCTAGGGAATTGCTCTAGTACTTCACTTATATCTTTTTGAGCACGGTGATGGTTTAATTTTTGAAGGGATACTCTCATGGTTCACTTATATCATTTTGAGAGTTAGTAAAATTTTGAAGAAATACTCTCATGCTTCACTTATATTAATTTGAGAGTTAGATTTTTTGTAAATAAATATGCTCTCATGCTTCACTTATATCATTTTGCTAGTTGAAATTTTTTGAAGAAATATTTATGCTCTTGTGCTTCACTTATATCTTTTTGAGAGTTAAGAATGGTAATGGTAATTTGCATGAGATATGAATTTGGTCCCAAAGTGATAGATATTCAAGAGGGATATAACAAAAACTTTCATGAAGAAAATTGGATATTAAACTTGATTCCTTGCAATAGTTTTGTGATATGGATATAGTGATATTTGAGTCATGTTGGTGAGTAACAATGCTTTAGTAAGAATATTGGTGTTAATGTTTGTGAGTCCCTATGCAAGCACGAAAGTCAATAGTTATGCAATGAAGTTACATCCTACTTGTGATGCATTATTTAGTGTTAGTTATGTTTAATGCTCATTTATGATTGTTTTGGTTTTGGTTGGTCGCTTCTCAATATATTTGCTAGCCTTCAATTGTACTAAGCGGGAGTACTGCTTGTGCATCCAACTCCTTAAACCCAAAGTTGTGCCAAATGAGTCCACCATACCTACCTATATGCGGTATTTCCATGTTGTTCCAAGTAAATTTGTATGTGCCAACTCTAATTTTCAAAATGAAATTCCTTTTTTGTGCCCGTACCACTCATGAAGCGGCAGGGGGTGGCCAATATTTTCCATGCTAGGTATGTTATTCTCAAGATGAGTGTTTATTCACTTGTCATTACACGAGAGTGTGGCAGGTAATAGGGATACCCAGTCCCGAAATGAAAATACTATGATAATAAATTCCTTGAAAAGTGTTGGTATGGAAGGCACACGTGGATACGGGCTAGCCATGGATTGTGAAAGAATGGTGGAAATGAATTCTCGGTTGTTTTCGTTGACAGGAAAAGCATGCCTCTCAAAACAATTGTATATCTCAATTTAAGCTTTGAGCTCTGACACCTCTACAAATCTCCGCTTCCCTCTGCGAAGGGCCTATCTATTTACTTTTATGCAATTTTTAGTTTTTATCGAGTCTCCATCTTCTCTTATAAAACACCAACTAGGGAAGACTATTGTCATACTTGTGCATTGGATGTAGCTAATATTTGAGTATGTTGAAGGAAATATGCCCTAGAGGCAATAATAAAGTTGTTATTTATATTTTCTTATATCATGATAAATGTTTATTATTCATGCTAGAATTGTATTAACCGGAAACTTAGTACATGTGTGAATACATAGACAAACAGAGTGTCACTAGTATGCCTCTACTTGACTAGCTCGTTGAATCAAAGATGGTTAAGTTTCCTAGCCATAGACATGAGTTGTCATTTGATTAATGGGGTCACATCATGAGAGAATGATGTGATTGACTTGACCCATTCCGTTAGCTTAGCACTTGATCGTTTAGTATGTTGCTATGCTTTCTTCATGACTTATACATGTTCCTATGACTATGAGATTATGCAACTCCCGAATACCGGAGGAACACTTTGTGTGCTACCAAACGTCACAACGTAACTGGGTGATTATAAAGGTGCTCTACAGGTGTCTCCGATGGTACTTGTTGAGTTGGCATAGATCAAGATTAGGATTTGTCACTCTGATTGTCGGAGAGGTATCTCTGGGCCCTCTCGGTAATGCACATCACTATAAGCCTTGCAAGCAATGTGACCAATGAGTTAGTTGCATTACGGAACGAGTAAAGAGACTTACCGGTAACGATATTGAACTAGGTATTGAGATACCGACGATCGAATCTCGGGCAAGTAACATACCGATGACAATGGGAACAGCGTATGTTGTTATGCGGTTTGACCGATAAAGATCTTCGTAGAATATGTGGGAGCCAATATGAGCATCCAGGTTCCGCTATTGGTTACTGACCGAAGATATGTCTCGGTCATGTCTACATAGTTCTCGAACCCGTAGGGTCCGCACGCTTCACGTTCGATGACGATTTGTATTATGAGTTATGTGATTTGATGACCGAAGTTTGTTCGGAGTCCCGGATGAGATCACGGACATGACGAGGAGTCTCGAAACGGACGAGACGTAAAGATTGATGTATTGGAAGGCTATATTCGGACATCGGAAAGGTTCCGAGTGATTCGGGTATTTTTCGGAGTACCGGAGAGTTACGGGAATTCGTATTGGGCCTTAATGGGCCATGCGGGAAAGGAGAGAAAGGCCTCAAGGGTGGCCGCGCCCCTTCCCCATGGACTGGTCCGAATTGGACTAGGGAAATGGGGCGCCCCTTCCTTCCTTCTCCTTCTCCCTTCCCCTTTTCATATTCCATGTGGGAGGTCGAATCCTACTAGGACTAGGGAATCCTAGTAGGACTCCACACTTTGGGCGCGCCCTATGAGGGTCGGCCTCCTCCTCTCTCCATCCTTTATATACGTGGCCAGGGGCACCCCATAGACACACAAGTTGATCATTGATCTCTTAGCCATGTGCGGTGGCCCCCTCCACCATAATCCACATTGGTCATATCGTCGTAGTGCTTAGGTGAAGCCCTGCGTCGGTAACATCATCATCACCGTCACCACGCCGTCGTGCTGACGGAACTCTCCCTCGGCCTCAACTGGATCAGGAGTACGAGGGACGTCATCGAGCTGAACGTGTGCTTAACTCGGAGGTGCCGTATGTTCGGTACTTGGATCGGTCGGATCATGAAGACGACGACTACATCAACCGCGTTGTCATAACGCTTCCACTTACGGTCTACGTGGGTACATAGACAACACTCTCCCGCTCGTTGCTATGCATCACCATGATCTTGCGTGTGCGTAGGAAATTTTTGAAATTACTACGTTCCCCAACAGTGGCATCCGAGCCAGGTTTATGCGTAGATGTTATATGCACGAGTAGAACACAAATGAGTTGTGGGCGATAATAGTCATACTGCTTCCCAGCATGTCATACTTTGATTCGGCGTTATTGTTGGATGAAGCGGCCCGGACCGACATTACGCATACTCTTATGCGAGACTAGTTCTACCGACGTGCTTCGCACACAGGTGGCTGGCGGGTGTCAGTTTCTCCAACTTTAGTTGAATCGAGTGTGCCTACGCCCGGTCCTTGTTGAAGGTTAAAACAGCACATACTTGACGAAAAATCGTTGTGGTTTTGATGCGTAGGTAAGAACGGTTCTTGCTCAGCCCGTAGCAGCCACGTAAAACTTGCAACAACAAAGTAGAGGACGTCTAACTTGTTTTTGCAGGGCATGTTGTGATGTGATATGGTCAAGACATGATGCTAAATTTTATTGTATGAGATGATCATGTTTTGTAACAGAGTTATCGGCAACTGGCAGGAGCCATATGGTTGTCGCTTTATTGTATGCAATGCAATCGCCCTGTAATTGTTTTTACTTTATCATCAAGCGGTAGCGATAGTCGTAGAAACAATAGTTGGCGAGACGACAACGATACTACGATGGAGATCAAGGTGTCGCGCCGGTGACGATGGTGATCATGACAGTGCTTTGGAGATGGAGATCAAAGGCACAAGATGATGATGGCCATATCATATCACTTATATTGATTGCATGTGATGTTTATCTTTTATGCATCTTATTTTTCTTTGATTGACGGTAGCATTATAAGATGATCTCTCACTAAATTTCAAAGTACAAGTGTTCTCCCTGACTATGCACCGTTGCGAAAGTTCGTCGTGCCGAGACACCATGTGATGATCGGGTGTGATAAGCTCTACGTTCACATACAACGGGTACAAGCCAGTTTTGCACACGCAGAATACTCGAGTTAAACTTAACGAGCCTGGCATATGCAGATATGGCCTCGGAACACTGAGACCGAAAGGTCGAGCGTGAATCATATAGTAGATATGATCAACATAGTGATGTTCACCATTGAAAACTACTCCATCTCACGTGATGATCGGACATGGTTTAGTTGATTTGGATAACGTGATCACTTAGATGATTAGAGAGATGTCTATCTAAGTGGGAGTTCTTAAGTAATATGATTAATTGAACTTTAAATTATCATGAACTTAGTCCTGATAGTATTTGCATAACTATGTTGTAGATCAATAGCTCGCGATGTAGCTCCCCGTTTATTTTTTATATGTTCCTAGAGAAAACTAAGTTGAAAGATGATAGTAGTAATGAAGCGTACTAGGTCCATGATCTGAGGATTATCCTCATTGCTGCACAGAAGAATTATGTCCTTGATGCACCGCTAGGTGACGGACCTATTGCAGGAGCAGATGTAGATGTTATGAACGTTTGGCAAAGCTCGGTATGATGACTACTCGATAGTTTAGTGCACCATGCTTTACGGCTTAGAACCAGGACTTCAAAAATGTTTTGAATGTCATGGAGCATATAAGATGTTCCGAGAGTTGAAATTAGTATTTCAGACTCATGCCCGTGCCGAGAGGTATGAGACCTCTGACAGTACTTTGCCTACAAGATGGAGGAGAATAGCTCAACCAGTGAGCATGTACTCAGATTGTCTGGGTACTACAATTGCTTGAATCAAGTGGGAGTTAATCTTCCAGATAAGATAGTAATTGACAAAGTTCTCTAGTCACTATCTCCAAGTTACTAGAACTTCGTGATGAACTATAATATGCAAGGGATGACGAAAGTAATTCCCGAGCTCTTCGCCATGCTGAAATCGATGAAGGTAGAAATCAAGAAAGAGCATCAAGTGTTGATGGTTAACAATACAACTAGTTTCAAGAAAAGGGCAAAGGGATAGAAGGGGAAACTTTAAGAAGAACGGCAAGCAAGTTGCTGCTCAAGTGAAGAAGCCCAAGTCTGGACCTAAGCCTGAGACTGAGTGCTTCTACTGCAATGGAAATGGTCACTGGAAGTGGAACTACCCTAGATACTTGGCGGATAAGAAGGATGACAAAGTGAACAAAGGTATATTTGATATACATTTTATTTATGTGTACTTTACTAGTGTTTATAGCAACCCCTCGGCATTTGAAACTGATTCAGTTGCTAAGAGTAGTAACTCGAAACGGGAGTTGCAGAATGAACGGAAACTAGTTAAGGGTGAAGTGACGATGTGTGTTGGAAGTAGTTCCAAGATTGATCGCACACTCCCTATACTTTCGGGATTAGTGTTGAACCTAAATAAATGTTATTTGGTGTTTGCGTTAAGCATGAATATGATTTGATCATGTTTATTGCAATACGGTTATTCATTTAAGTCAGAGAATAATTGTTGTTATGTTTACATGAATAAAACCTTCTATGGTCATACACCCAATGAAAATGGTTTGTTGGATCTCGATCGTAGTGATACACATATTCATAATATTGAAGCCAAAAGATGCAAAGTTAATAATGATAGTGCAACATTTTTTGTGGCACTGCCGTTTAGGTCATATTGGTGTAAAGCGCATGAAGAAACTCCATGTTGATGGGCTTTTGGAATCACTTGATTATGAATCACTTGATGCTTGCGAACCATGCCTCATGGGAAAGATGACTAAGACTCCGTTCTCCGGAACAATGGAGCGAGCAACTGACTTATTGGAAACAATACATACTGATATATGCGGTCCGATGAGTGTTAAGGCTCACGGCGGGTATCGTTATTTTCTGACCTTCACAGATGATTTGAGCAGATATGGGTATATCTACTCGATGAAACATAAGTCAGAAACATTTGAAAAGTTCAAAGAAATTCAGAGTGAAGTAGAAAATCATCATAACAAGAAAATAAAGTTTCTACGATCTAATCGCGGAGACGAATATTTGAGTTATGAGTTTGGTCTTCATTTAAAACAATGTGGAATAGTTTCACAACTCACGCCACCTGGAACACAACAGCGTAATGGTGTGTCCGAACATCATAACCGTACTTTATTGGATATGGTGCAATCTATGATGTCTCTTACTGATTTACCACTATCGTTTTGGGATTATGCATTAGAGACAGCTACATTCACGTTAAATAGGGCACCATCTAAATCCGTTGAGACGACACCATATGAATTGTGGTTTAGCAATAGACCTAAGCTGTCGTTTCTTAAAGTTTGGGGCTGCGATGCTTATGTGAAAAAGTTTCAATCTGATAAGCTCGAACCCAAATCGGAGAAATGCGTCGTCATAGGATACCCAAAAGAAACTATTGGGTACACCTTGTATCACAGATCCGAAGGCAAGATCTTTGTTGCTAAGAGTGGATCCTTTCTAGAGAAGGAGTTTCTCTCGAAAGAAGTGAGTGGGAGGAAAGTTGAACTTGATGAGGTAATTGTACATTCTCCCAAATTGGAAAGTAGTTCATCACAGAAATCAGTTCCAATGATGCCTACACCAATTAGTAAGGAAGTTAATGATGAATATCATGAAACTTCAGATCAAGTTACTACCAAACCTCGTAGGTCAAATAGAATATGTTCCGCACCAGAGTGGTACGGTAATCCTATTCTGGGAGTCATGTTACTAGACCATGACTAACCTACGAACTATGAGGAAGCGATGATGAGCCCAGATTCCGCGAAATGGTTTGAGGCCATGAAATCTGAGATGGGATCCATGTATGAGAACAAAGTATGGACTTTGATTGACTTGCCCGATGATCGGTGAGCCATTGAGAATAAATGGATCTTCATGAGGAAGACGGACGCTGATAGTAGTGTTACTATCTACAAAGCTCAAATTGTCGCAAAAGGTTTTCGACAAGTTCAAGGAGTTGACTACGATGAGACTTTCTCACCCGTAGCGATGCTTAAGTCTATCCGAATCATGTTAGCAATTACCGCATTTTATGATTATGAAATTTGGCAAATGGACGTCAAAACCGCATTCCTGAATGTATTTCTAGAAGAAGAGTTGTATATGATGCAACTAGAAGATTTTGTCGATCCAAAGGGTGCTAACAAAATGAGCAAGCTCCAGCGATTCATCTATGGACTGATGCAAGCATCTCAGAGTTGGAATATACACTTTGATGAGTTGATCAAATTATATAATTTTATACAGACTTGCGGTGAAGCCTGTATTTACAAGAAAGTGAGTGGGAGCACTACAGCGTTTCTGATAAGTATATGTGAATGACATATTGTTGATCAGAAATGATGTAGAATTTTCTGGAAAGCATAAAGGAGTATTTGAAAGGAGTTTTTCAAAAGAAAGACCTTGGTGAAGCTGCTTATATATTGGGCATCAAGATCTATAATGATAGATCAAGACGCTTGATAAGATTTTCGACGAATACATACCTTGACAAGATTTTGAAATAGTTTAAAATGGAACAGTCAAAGAAGGAGTTCTTGCTTGTGTTGCAAGGTGTGAAGTTGAGTAAAGACTCAAAACCCGACCACAGCAGAAAATAGAAAGAGAATGAAACGTCATTCCCTATGCCTCAGTCATAGGTTCTATAAAGTATGCTATGATGTGTACGATACCTATTGTGTACCTCACCATGAGTTTGGCAAGAGGGTACAGTAGTGATCCAGGAGTGGATCATTGGACAGCAGTCAAAACTATCCTTAGTAGAATAAGGATATGTTTCTCGGTTATGGAGGTGACAAAGAGTTCGTCGTAAAGAGTTACGTCGATGCAAGCTTTGACACCAATCTGGATGACTCTAAGTCTAGATCTAGATACATATTGAAAGTGGGAGCAATTAGCTAGAGTAGCTCCGTGCAGAGTATTGTAGACATAGAATATTTGCAAAATACATACGGATCTGAATGTGGCAGACCCATTGACTAAACTTCTCTCACAAGCAAAACATGATCACACCTTAGTATTCATTGGGTGTTAATCACATAGCAATGTGAACTAGATTATTGACTCTAGTAAACCCTTTGGGTGTTGGTCACATGACGATGTGAACGATGGGTGTTAATCACATGGTGATGTGCACTATTGGTGTTAAATCACATGGCGATGTGAACTAGATTTTTTGACTCTAGTGCAAGTGGGAGACTGAAGGAAATATGCCCTAGGGGCAATAAAAAGTTGTTATTATATTTGCTTATATCATGATAAATGTTTATTATTCATGCTAGAATTGTATTAACCGGAAACTTAGTACATGTGTGAATACATAGACAAACAGAGTGTCACTAGTATGCCTCTACTTGACTAGCTCGTTGAATCAAAGATGGTTAAGTTTCCTAGCCATAGACATGAGTTGTCATTTGATTAACAGGGTCACATCATTAGAGAATTGTCGAATACCGGACTATGAGATTATGCAACTCCCGAATACCGGAGGAACACTTTGTGTGCTACCAAATGTCACAACGTAACTGGGTGATTATAACAGTTCTCTACAGGTGTCTCCGATGGTACTTGTTGAGTTGGCATAGATCAAGATTAGGATTTGTCACTCCGATTGTCGAAGAGGTATTTCTGGGCCCTCTCGGTAATGCACATCACTATAAGCCTTGCAAGCAATGTGACTAATGAGTTAGTTGCGGGATGATGCATTACGGAACGAGTAAAGAGACTTGCCGGTAACGATATTGAACTAGGTATTGAGATACCGACGATCGAATCTCGGGCAAGTAACATACCGATGACAAAGGGAACAACGTATGTTGTTATGCGGTTTGACCGATAAAGATCTTCGTAGAATATGTGGGAGCTAATATGAGCATCCAGGTTCCGCTATTGGTTATTGACCGGAGATATGTCTCGGTCATGTCTACATAGTTCTCGAACCCGTAGGGTCCGCACGCTTAACGTTCAATGACGACTTGTATTATGAGTTATGTGATTTGATGACCGAAGTTTTTTCGGAGTCCCGGATGAGATCACGGACATGACGAGGAGTCTCGAAATGGACGAGACGTAAATATTGATATATTGGAAGGCTATATTCGAACATCGGAAAGGTTCCGAGTGATTCGGGTATTTTTCAGAGTACCGGAGAGTTACGGGAATTCGTATTGGGCCTTAATGGGCCATACGGGAAAGGAGAGAAAGGCCTCAAGGGTGGCCGCGCCCCTTCCCCATGGACTGGTCCGAATTGGACTAGGGAAAGGGGGCGCTCCTTCCTTCCTTCTCCTTATCCCTTCCCCTTTTCATATTCCATGTGGGAGGTGGAATCCTACTAGGACTAGGGAGTCCTAGTAGGACTCCACACTTTGGGCGTGCCCTATGAGGACCGGCCTCCTCCTCCCTCCATCCTTTATATACGTGGCCAGGGGGCACCCCATAGACACACAAGTTGATCATTGATCTCTTAGCCGTGTGCGGTGCCCCCTCCACCATAATCCACCTTGGTCATATCGTCATAGTGCTTAGGTGAAGCCCTGCGCCGGTAACATCATCATCACCGTCACCACGCCGTCGTGCTGACGGAACTCTCCCTCGGCCTCAATTGGATCAGGAGTACAAGGGACGTCATTGAGCTGAACGTGTGCTGAACTCGGAGGTGCCGTATGTTCGGTACTTGGATCGGTCGGATCGTGAAGACGTACGACTACATCAACCGCGTTGTCATAACGCTTCCGCTTACGATCTACGAGGGTACGTAGACAACACTCTCCCGCTCGTTGCTATGCATCACCATGATCTTGCGTGTGCGTAGGAAATTTTTGAATTTACTGCGTTCCCCAACATCTGTTTCATAAATGGATCAATGATTGAGCATTATGGGCTAGGGATAACTCGCTTTAGTATTGATATTTTGAAAGACATGGTTGCTTGTTGATATGCTTGACTATTGAGTCACTTAAAGTCCAAATGTCAAATTATAGACTATTTCTTTGAATCACTTAAAGTCCAAATGTCCATGCTACAAAAGAAAAGAATATGTGATGAACATGATAGGTAGCATTTCACATCAAAAAATCTGTTTTTATCATTTACCTACTCGAGGACGAGCAGGAATTAAGCTTGGGGATTCTTGATACGTCTCCAACGTATCTATAGTTTTTGATTGTTCCATGCTATTATCTTATCAATCTTGGATGTTTTATATACATTTACTAGCAACTTTATATCATTTTTTGGGACTACCCTATTAACTTAGTGCCCAGTGCCAGTTGTTTTTTGCTTGTTTTTTACTTTGCAGAATATTAATACCAAACAAAGTCCAAATGCCATGAAACATTTTGGAGAATTTTTTCTGGCAGGAAGAGACCATGGAAGCTTCTGGAGGCCATGAGAAGAGGCTCGTGGGGGCCACTAGGCCCCAGGGTGCGCCAGGGGCCTCTGGCGCGCCCTGGTGGGTAGTGGGGCCCACGGGCGCCGTCTTGACCTACCTCCACCTCTATAAATTCTCCAAAATCCCAAAAACCCTGGGGGAGTTGAAGAAATACTTTTTCGCCGCCACAATTTCCAGAACCAAGAGATCCAATCTAGAGGCCTTTTCCGGCACTCTGCCGGAGGAGGCAACGATCACGGAGGGGTTCTTCATCATCCTTGTTGCCCCTCCGATGATGCGTGAGTAGTTTACCACAGACTTACGGGTCCGTAGTTAGTAGCTAGATGGCTTCTTCTCTCTTTTGATCTTCAATACAATGTTCTCCTTGATGTTCTTGGAGATCTATTTGATGTAATGACTTTCTGTGGTGTGTTTGTTGGGATGCGATGAATTGTGAGTTTATGATCACATCTATCCATGAATATTATTTGAGTTTTCTTTGAACTATTTTATGCATCATTGTTATAGCCTCGTTTTTTCTTTGATTTATTGGTTTGGTTTGGCCAACTAGATTGATTTATCTAGCCATGGGAAGAGGTGGTTTGTGATGGGTTCGATCTTGCGGTGCTCAATCTCAGTGATAGAAAGAGACATGACACGCGTGTATCGTTGCTATTAAGGGTAACAAGATGGGGTTCATTCATACGTGGGTTTATCTTGTCTACATCATGTCATCTTGCCTAATGCATTACTCCATTTTTCCATGAACTTAATACACTAGATGCATGTTGCATAGCGGTGGATGTGCGGAGTAATAGTAGTAGATCCAGAATCGTTTCGGCCTACTAATCTTGGACCTGATGCCTATATACACATGACCATTGCCTTGGATATCATCATAATTATTTGCTTTTCTATCAATTGCCCAACAGTAATTTGTTTACCCACCGTATGCTATTTTCTCACGAGAAGCCTCTAGTGAAAACTATGGCCCCCGGGTCTATCTTTTGTCATATAAAAATCCTAAAAATACCTTAGTGAATTTTTCCTTTATTTATTTTGTTTTGTGTTTTAGTTAGATATATTTGTCAAATCCAATACAATTTAATCTATCTCAATACCTTGAGGAATTGACAAGTATTTGTTGTTTGTGTGCATGTGTTGTTTACATAGTGTTGCTTGGTTCTCCTACTGCATTGATAACCATGGTTTCATAACTGAGGTAAATACTTATCTCTAGTGTACTGCATCATCCCCTCCTCTTCGGGAAAATCCAAACGCAGCTCACAAGTAGCATTCTACCACAATCTCTCGAGGTCTCTCCATCTCCCTCTGTCCCACACAAATCAATCGATATCCCCCTCTAGCTAGGTATTCCTACCACACACACATGTACACATGGTCCCTTCCCCCTCTCACCATCCACATGCCTCCCACCCTAACTCTGAGGCGAGCGCGTTGTCGCCCCCATCTCTTGTTATCCATCTCGCACTCGTACACTGTCTCTAACTATCTAGAAGGCCTCTCGCACCATCTCTAAGCATCTAGCTAGCTGCACCCCCCCCCACACACACACACACATCTCCCTCTCTTCGTCACTTTGGGCCATTTTTTATCTCTGACACATGTATGTGCACTGATCGAGTTCCCTCTATATGTAGCAAGGTCTCTCGCTTTTTCCTACACAAACCGGTCAATCTATATCTCTAGTTAGGTCTCCCCCTTTTTCCACGTACACATCGCCCGAACCACGACTTCTCTAGGTAGGACCGCCTAACACACACATACATTAATTGTCCCTCCCCCTCTCATCATCCTTGCCTTTCCTCTTTATCTCTTGATCAGACGCCCACACCCACACACACGTTCTCGTCCCCTCTCTTTATCAATCTCACATTTGTACACTAATACAGTACTATATAGCTCGGTTGTGGATTCATGACCTAGCAGAGTCTTGTATGGCTCAGGTTAAGACATTTCAGCTGTGTGTTTGGCTTCGAAGTTTTTGCACACCCTCTCATTATCTTTCGTCCAGAACTTGGTGAAATCCGTGGCAGTTTTTCCTTGGATTCTGAATGATATCTTGACCTGGATGACATGAGCCACCTATGAAACAAAATAGATGCGAGGGAAAATAGGTAGCGTCATAAGCATGCACAGAGATTTAAAAAAAATAGGGAATGAGATCCACTGTAGTTAATTATTATATCCTCGATAGATTTTGATCCAACAAGAATAACTTTTTGCTAAATCAAAATCCATCTAATCTTCGATGAACTAATCGGGAACCCTATATCACAGAAGTTTGTATGAGGCAAGTCTACAGACCGTACAAAATTTACCCTAGAGAATTCTAACGATCTACCGTAGCACAATAAATAAGCAGGAAATGGCGTCGATATGAAGAACCATAGGAATGATGGAAGAGAGAGGGTATGTTCAGAGCTATATGGCCTAACTTGGTACTATATATGCCCTAACTTGGCCATATAGATCAACCACGACAATGCGGAGAGGAAGATTACCGCACCGGCATGGACAAAAGTTAGACGACGGAGCTCCTCGCCGGAGATGCTTCGAGTGCGGGCTTGGACTGTTGGGCGGAAGGCAGAGTCAAAGGAATGGCAGATGGACACTGGCGAGGAAGATGACGGAGGGATATTCATAGCTAGGAGTGCTAAACCACCTCACCAAAATTAACGGTTCTCAGTGTATGGACCTTCCGCATTCAATGGGCCTGATATCGGTCATGGAGATCATGGGAACATGGCAACCATTTCCGGCAAAAAAGTCAGGAGTGGAGCGGGAGACCGAAAGGTTCGAATGGGCTGACGCCAAAAATAGATAAATGTTTGAACTGCATTTCATTCGCAACCAAGGACGTCAGAAGGAAATGTCCTTTAGATCAAGTTGCATACATATGACGGACAATGTAGACTTAGACGACATAGAATAGAGAGGAAACAGGGTCAGGAACACAGCCACTCAATCAGAAGATAAACACAAGACAAAATAGATCTGAGTGTGTTGTTCATCGGACGAAACACAACCACCGCAAAAGGCACAAGGAAAGACAAACGAACAAGAAAACAAACGAAACACAAAACACACGAGCACTAACAGATAAGTCTCGGGGCTAAGGAAAAAACGACAAATATCCAGAAGACAGTTCATGCACAAAGGATTAGTTAGATTTTACCACCCACACTTGTGTGGGAAGTAGAGACCTCGTTTGTTTTGATTGAGTGGGAAGCATATTCCTTCTTTGTCCTCTGTTCACCTGCGTATTACGAGTGTAATCGTATGAATATGCATTGAAGTTGTTTCCAGAGACATGTCATAGTGATTTGAGGAACTACGCATGTACTCCTTCCAATGACAGTTCAACCAGTTTCCTTTCGAAGGACTTGCAACATTATTCTGCGAGTGATATACATCATCCTGAACTGAGCTACCCTGCATGGTCAGTTTACAGAGACAGATAGATTTTCAATGATGCAATTTTTCACCCAGATTTGCTTTTTGGGTGAACCAGATCTACAGTTAGTTCTGACATACCGAGCAAATATCTTACCATTCTGTTGCTTGAAGAATTTGTATTTTGAGTCATCGGATTCATCAATATCAACAGGAATGGGACAGCCATATCCAGATAATGGAGCAGGATCGAGAGTTTTACTTTTGGCAAGAACCCAACTTGTTTGAGGATATTGCTTGGGAGTCCAGTATGTTCCATCAACATTGAGTTTTCTTTGCAAACCAAATCATTCTTTTTTTAGATTCTCGTGCAGAATTGACTTCCTGAGCACATCACATAGAGTTTGATGTCCCTTGAGGCTTTTTAGCATGCCTATTTCAAGTAAGTCCTTTAACTTGGAATTTTCATCAAAGAAGGGGTTAGAGATATCATTTGTAACAGTTGCAAGATTCTCGATGGTAGCATTAGATGTTTCAGTAGTGGAATTAGCATTGCTACGCTTTAAGCATTTCGGGCAGAGAGGCACAAAATCATCAGGAAGTTTTTTAGTTTTCCCGGCGAAGAGAGAAGCCTTTTCTTTCGGAAGCACATCATAAGAATATTTTAGCGATTCGAGTTGTTGATTCCTGTTCAGGATTTCATCTGATAAACTCTTGAAATCAACTGCAAGAGAATTATAACGGTCGGAAAGATCATCGAGGGTTGACGAAAGAGCTTCATGCTCTTTGGTCAACTCTTGATTTTTATCCATCTCTTCAACTAGTAATCCTTCAGATTTCGTGAGGTTTTCTCAAGTTTTCCAAGAGCATCTTGTTGAGATTTAGCTATCTTGACAAGCTTAGCGCAGGTTATGTTCTCCGATGAGAATTCATTTATGGATTTTTGGTGCTTTGATGATACCTGTTGCTTTGAAGATTTTGCCATGAGACAAAGTGCGATTGGTTCATCATTACTCGACACATCATCGTCAATGTCTGACTGGAGTGACTGTTCGGATGATTCATATTACATTACCTCTTACAGAGTGCGACAGCTTCATCATTACTTGATGCGTCATCAACAAATGCATTGCGTGTGCCTAGGCCTCTACAGAACTCTTCTTCTTCATCTGATTCGGAATCAGATGTTTCATCATCGGAGTCCATTGTCATTCCAGCACACACACCAACCAGCTGAGACATTCTCTCCATATTTAATTTGATTGTTCCTTTTGCTCGTGCATTAGTGACTACTCTCTTTGAAGAGGATGTAGATCATTCATTCTTCCTCATGAGCTTACTGTGACGATTTGTGCATACAAATCCAGAGCAATGGAGAGCACGCCATCTTCTGCTGGGTTTTGCATTCAACTCCTAGTTGGGACAGTCGACAATGAAATGACCAAAATGTTTGCATTTCTAGCACTTCATTTCTTTCTGAGGTAATCTTCTCGAAGATTCTGATGGTTCATCTTCGTCGGCATTAGTAAGATATATATTCTGTCTCCTGAGGTTGTTGAGGCATTCAGTGAGCATTTCAAGTTTCCGTGTAACAGAGTGTTGATTCTCGACATCTTCTTCTTCATGAGAGCTATCATAGTTTGAGACAATTTCTCCTTCACTTTCCGAAGAAGATTCGGGTTGCTCATTTTCTTGCTCCATCTTTTCTTCTGTATAGTCAACAACGTCATGATTTCCACATAATGAAGTTCTTCATAGTCTGGTCTTTGCTTGATCTTAGGAACGATTGGATCAAAGCATGCATCAAGAGCACTGAGCAGCTTGTTGATCACATCTTGATCGGTGATGTATTTTACTCCACGTTGATGTAATCGTTCCACAATGTTGGATAAGCAATTGGTGGGTTCCATGATAGTTTCTTTTCAAAGGCTTCGGGAGTGAGCAAACATTGCACAAAGCATATCTATGTGCTCTGATGATGACACCTTCATGAACATTTTTTATGACATCCCAGATTTGCTTGGCAGTCTCAAGGTTTCTGAAGCGAATAAAAATATCTCTGGAGATGTTATCACAGATGATGTCTTTTGCTTGAGCATTCAGGCGAATGTTTGCTTCATCTTCAGGAGTAGGAGTTTCTAGGTGCTGAATGATATATCCGTTTTTCCACAATCTGACATAGCTCCTCGTTGATAGCTTGAAGTCTAACTCTCATTCTGCCTTGCCAGTAGAGATAGTCATTTCCATCGAAGATAGCAAATATTTCAGAGTGCGTAGATCTACCTGCATACGACATACTAAAAACTCTAAGGCAGTTTGACCTTTAATAAACAGAGACAAGGAGACCTTGCTCTGATACCAATTGTAAGGACCGAGAGTATATCGACCAGAGGGGGTGAATGTGAGATTCAAAAATTCTTTCGGGAGTTTGAACTGAACCCAAACACTGCAGGAAAATAAGTTCGGTAGAATGAGAGCAGACATATAAATTAGAGATGAGAAAATCTTGCGAGGAAAGATGCTATAATTGTTCGTGCATAATAGATCGCAGGTTTGATGATTACGATGGAAATGTTGTATGCTAGCAGGTAGAGCAGCATAAGATGGTAAACAAAGATGAACTAGGATGCTTGAAAGTAGAAGAGGTACGAAGAACAACTACGACGAACAGAGAAGCAAGCACGAGGAATAAAACACAGATACTAGCGAATGCAAACTATTGTGAAAAGTTACTAAGAATGTAATTTAGTTGAATGACAAAGTAACACCATGGGACTAGGAGACGCACATACATACGTACAACTTTGAGAAAAAACAACTCAAGCAACAAATCATAGATATCTATCGATACAGAGCACGAAAGTAAATTACTGAAGGAATTGCAGTAGAGTTGAATGAAATGGTGGTGCCCGATGGCGACATATGAATTTGGTAGACCAGTTCGCCCTTCTGCCAAAGGACTACGTCTGGTTGGAGGACTTGTGATTGAACACAGGAGCAAACCTCTCTTCGTCTTGTACTCTTTCAGCTCGGAGCTTATCAGACTCTAGTTGATTTCACATGTGGTAGATACTTGTCGGCGATCTCCAAACGTTTGACAGACTTCTTCGTGAACCACAACTACTCTTAATTGCTGAAGACTTTGCTTGGTGAAGACAATTACTCTTCGACACTCAAGCCGACACCTATCCATCTGGAGAGTGTGCAGCTCTCAAGACTAATAGGTATAAGAACTGTAACTCAGAACTACTGTGATTCTCAACCACTCTCTAAGTTTTGGCTCTTTGTTTTCTCTCGGTGGATCTTAAGCTTAAACCTCTTGTCGGTGTCAAAACCGGCGGATCTCGGGTAGGGGGTCCCGAACTGTGCGTCTAAGGCGGATGGTAACAGGAGGCGGGGGACACGATGTTTACCCAGGTTCTGGCCCTCTCGATGGAGGTAATACTTCCTGCTTGATTGATCTTGATGATATGAGTATTACAAGAGTTGATCTACCACGAGATCGTAGAGGCTAAACCCTAGAAGCTAGCCTATGGTATGATTGTTGTTGTCCTACGGACTAAACCCTCCGGTTTATATAGACACCAGAGGGGGCTAGGGTTACACAGAGTCAGTTACAAGGGAGGAGATCTACATATCCGTATTGCCAAGCTTGCCTTCCACGCCAAGGAGAGTCCCATCCGGACATGGGACGAAGTCTTCAATCTTGTATCTTCATAGTCCAACAGTCCGGCCAAAGGATATAGTCCGGCTGTCCGAGGACCCCCTAATCTAGGACTCCCTCAGTAGCCCCCGAACCAGGCTTCAATGGCGATGAGTCCGGCGCGCAGATTGTCTTCGGCATTGCAAGGCGGGTTCTTCTCCAAATTCTGAATACATGTTTGAGTAGTGTCCGGCTTCCCATAAATGTTGCACTCCTTGGCTTCCGCGTCTAATAATGGATATCCTCCACGCGTCGAGCGAATGCGAGAAGTCGGGGCATTTTTACATTTGCCACCCTAGCCATGTGGGCAAATCGCCTATTAAAGAGACGGGGATTCTCAGATCCAGATCACACCATCCTCCCACAGCGAGTATCCATCGGAGCGCGCCCGGAAAAAATCCATTCCAACATGGCCGGCCATCGCAGCTCCTCCTCTCGCTCCCGTAGCCCTAAGCCCGGCAATTGGAAGAAGTGTTTCGTCCCGCACAGTCAATTAGTAGAGTTACAGACCCAGGGATTTCTCCCTCCAGCGTATATGGTCCCCGTTCGAGCCGGGCTTGCCACCTACAATGGCAGGGAGCAAGCGGAGAGCTTTCCCGACCCATCCATAAGGGGAGCGGGTATGCCTTGTCCCTTACTTATTAAGAGCGCTTGGATTTCCAATTCATCCATTCCTCCGCGGGCTCCTGGAGTTCTACGGCCTCCAACTGCACAATTTTACTCCCGCCTCCATATTACACATCGCTGGCTATTTCGCCTTTTGCGAGCTGTTTCTGGGCTGCGAAGCTCATTTCGAGCTATGGAAGAGGTTGTTCTGCCTCGTACCCCGTACACAAGAGGGGTCAATATATCAAGTGGGCGGAGCCGAGATATGGCGCATCGCCGGGACTGGATATATGTCCGGTACTCCGAAGAAGACGTTCGAAGATTGCCCTCGGAGTGGTTTGATATGAAGGACGTCCCCCTTCCGGACCCTGTTCGGATGGGCCTTCCTGAGTTTAATAATGCTCCTTTGAAGAAACGCCGCAGCTGGCGCCCTCGGAGCCCCCAGGAGGAAGATAACAGAGATGTCCTTTACCTGATGGGCCGGATACAAATGCTGGCCAAATCAGGATTGACAATAGTCGAGGTAATGTCCATATGTATAATGCGGGGGGTGCAGCCACTTCAATATCGTGGACACCCTATGTGGCACTTCAATGGAGAAGACGATGCCACCCGCTGCGGTCGTAAAGGTCCGGACTCCGTCGCTGCTCTAGCGAAAATACTGTCGGTTTATACAAAGGAGAGGAAGAGGAGTTCATCCGTATCAAGCCACGGGATCGGTTCTCCATGTACAACCCCCCAAGCTGGGTGAGCTGCTACTTTTTACTCCAGACCTTCCCGCATTCTTTGTCATGAATATTTACCTTGCTATTTCATAGCAGGAGCTGCGAAAAGCTGTGAGGGAGGTCCATAGCCTGCCTCCACAACCAGAGGACCCTGACCGGGCCCTTCACCCCGGACTCGAAGAGGATCCGGACATATTTGTGGAGCTGATTGATAGGACGTTCTATCAATTGAGCTGCGATGATGCCATGGTGGCCATCATAGCCGATTTCCTGGACTACTCCCTGCGTCGCATGTAAGTAAAACCGGAGTCCCAACTTCCGAGAAGGATCCCCTTTTCTGCACTTTACCTATTGCACACATATGGTGTCTTACAGGGAAGGCCCTCAGGACACCATGCCGAACTCGCAGTGACTCGCCAACAAGGGGCACCGAAGCCGGGTAGGCTTAAAAGGAAGGTGGTCAGGACTGAGACGCTGTTGCAGAGGTATGAAACAAAACCCCGCTCCGTGGTTGTCGTCTTTTAAAATATAATAATGTCCATGTTTCCTAGTAGGAAAAACACTAGCCGGACTATATCCGGAAGGTCTGCCGGTCACGCCTCCATCAGTCAGGCTCCAGAGCCGGACATAGAAGCGGACGCTAACATGGGGCGAACGCCGGATGTTCCTCCTGCAGAGGATGCGGAGAGGCTAGCTGCTACAAATTCCGAAGTGGAGAGCGCTATGAATCACAGGCGTCGCCGGGCCGTACTCCGTGACGCTTGTTTCTCCCAAGAGGCGTTTGATGCCTTCAACTCGGGAGACGCGTACATCCGAGCTGCTCAAAATGGTCTTGCCAGAGCCACGGACCAGTATGTAAAGGATATACGGGTAAGAAAATCTGATAATTATATATGTCAGTAGCCCCTGAGACTTGAAACAGTTGACACAACTGATTTAAGGATCATTATTTGTGCAGGTTCTTACAGAGAAGAATACCCAATTGTCTCAAGAGCTGGAAGAGTGCAAAGCCCAGCTACGGGCCGCAGTTGCCGCGCTGAAGGAGTCCGAGAAGGCCCCCTCTGGTAACACTTGTCTCTATTGCAAAGAATGACAGGTACCAGATAGTATGCGGCATGCATGCAAATCTAACAATAGATTCTGCAGATGACTCCGGAGTGAATCCGGAGGTCGTGATAGGGAATGAGCCGCATGCCCAACGACAGCTAAAGGCTGGTGAGCGCGTGCTTAAAAAGGTTAGGCAGGAGAAAAACAATCTCCAAGATGCCAATATCCAGCTGGGCGTGGAACTGAAAGATGTTCGGGCCCAGCTTGCTGACTCCGTAAAGGAGAATAAGAGGCTTCGACGCGGCATTTTCAGTAAGTGCTTGAACGAACTTTTAAAGAGTTCGGCGAAGAAACCGGCTAACAGAGTTACATCTGCAGGTATGCTGACGGGTCGTCCCGAGGAGGAGATGCCCGGGTCTGCGGGTGATCTTCTGCCAGAGCTCTCACAACTGCACGAACAAGTTCGGCAGGTGATGCAGGGCATTGCCCAAGCCTTGTGGCCATCCGTCTCCCTGCCAGGAGGCATGGGGGAGCTTGTAGAGAAGCTCAAGGGAGCGCGGCGGCGCTTCCGATTATGGAAGATATCAGCCTGCCGACAAGGTGCGAGGGAAGCCTGGGCCATGGTGAAGACGCGGTATACCAAGGCTGACCCTAACCACATGGCCGAGGTCGGACCTGTGGGGCCTGATGGGAAAGAGATCCCCGTCAGTTTGGTGTATGACCAAGTAGAATTAGCCGCAAAGTATTCCCAACAGGATTGTAGGCTAGACAGCCTGTTGGATGGTATAGAAGAAGAATTTAGTCAGTCTAAGTGACTGTGTACTTCAAGTGACATATATTGTCCCTAGCCGGATTGTAAATCATTTGTCATGGCGGACCTTTTCGCTTCGACCTCTGGACCCGATAGTCCGGAGTGTATCCGAATACCCGCTCAGTTATGTAAAAACCGGGGTACGCGTGGAAACCAGGCGTAGGGGTCATAAGTGCTTGAACAGACAAGTACCCAACTAGCTATGTTATATTACATGGATAGTAAGAAACATCTTCCAGGGAGAATAGTTCCGTTAAGGGTTCCTTTCCCTGGGTACGCATGCCCTAATGTGCATGTCCGAACTGCGAAAAGAGACGCAGGCTATAAACATCCGGGGGCATGTATTAAAATAAATAAAAGTCATCTTTTGTTCACCGACCGAGTATTCCCTTAAGAATGCTAGCTTTCGGCTTCACCCAATCTGAGGTACACATCCGGCTGACCCGGCAGTAACAATCGCAGAGGTGCTCCCCTTATGCCCTAGCCAAATTAACGGGAACGTAGGGCATAAACACAAGAGCCAGGCAACCCAGCTTGGCCAAAACTTAAGTCATATCGATGCATATAATGGCGAAAAAAGGTACATGTGGAAGAATAACACATGTGTAGGGCATAGAGCCCGGAAAATAGTTATATTAAGCTTCTGTATAAGAAGCCCCCAGGTATAATGAGCGCGGTTAGCGCGTCAAGATTGTGTAGTCAAGACACAATTTAGCCTTTTAAGGCCTTGAAGAAAAAGGAAAAAATAAAGAGATAAAAGACAGATAACGGATATGTAAAAAATTGACGGAGGTAAGGAGACGAACGTAGAGTCCGACACTAGGCGTAGAACCTTCGGAGTCTGGCAGCGTTCCATGGGTTTGGCTCGAGTCGATTGTCCGATGCATCCCGTACGCTCCACCGGTCAGAACTTGGTCAATAATGAAGGGACCTTCCCATTTAGGCTTGAGCTTGTTCTTTTTCTTCTCCGGTAGGCGTAGAACGAGTTCGCCAACGTTATAGGTTTTGGCCCGTACTGCTCTGCTTTGATACCTTCGAGCCTGTTGCTGATAGAATGCGGAACGGGCTTTTGCCACGTCGCGCTCCTCCTCCAGGGCGTCCAAACTGTCCTGCCGATCAAGCTCGGCCTCTTTCTCTTCATACATGCGCACTCGAGGTGAGTCATGAATTATGTCGCAGGGCAGTACCGCCTCTGCGTCGTACACCATAAAAAAGGTGTGTATCCGGTAGTGCGATTCGGCGTGGTCCGCAGCCCCCATAGTACGGAGTCGAGCTCCTCTACCCAGTGCGTGTTTGATTCCTTTAAGGACCACACTAATCTGGGTTTAATGCCGCTCATGATAAGACCATTTGCTCGCTCGACTTTACCGTTAGTTTGCGGGTGATATGAGTATTACAAGAGTTGATCTACCACGAGATCGTAGAGGCTAAACCCTAGAAGCTAGCCTATGGTATGATTATTGTTGTCCTACGGACTAAACCCTCTGGTTTATATAGACACCGGAGGGGGCTAGGGTTACACAGAGTCGGTTACAAGGGAGGAGATCTACATATCCGTATTGCCAAGCTTGCCTACCACGCCAAGGAGAGTCCCATCCGGACACGGGACGAAGTCTTCAATCTTGTATCTTCATAGTCCAACAGTCCGGCCAAAGGATATAGTCCGGCTGTCCGAGGATCCCCTAATCCAGGACTCCCTCACCTCTCGAGAGGGGATGCTCAATCAATCTTCTTAGAAATCTTAAGCAGGGCAGCCAACAGACGATGTTGGTACGGGGTGGTTATTTATAGCCGCTACCTTCTGTGGTGAGAAATGACCAAATTGGACACGCAGATCAGCCAATGACCGAATGGCACGTTTCCAGTGGTGTGATTTTGAGCACAGTGGTAATATTCCTTGTAGAGCAAGAAATTTTAACTCCTCGGTCTGAATGATATCTCCTGCAGTACCGAAGAACAACATCTTCTGCTGAAGGTATTCATTCAGAGCACAAAGAAATTTCTCTCAGTCTTTCATAGGTTTCGGATAAGCATCACATCAGACCTAAGCATTGAGAACCTATACCCCTCTTAATAGTATGGACATCCTATGATTCAAATAAGAAAAAGACGAACAAAGAAAGGAATGCTACGTCTTCACTTCGTCTTCAACTTCTCAACTGCAGTCATTTTTACTCGGACACTCCGTACGAATATTGATTCACGTCAGCGATAATTTTAAGGGGTCAATTCCTTCAATGCAGACTTTTGCATCCATGTCTTCTCAACATGTAGCCCAACCTTCTCTACAAAGCAGATAATCTTGGTGAAGTTCTTCGAGCTTCTCTCCGAATACATCATTCTTCTGGGGCTTGCATGGACTATTTCTCTCTGTAGGCACTAGCAAGCAAATCAATCCATGCCTATTTCCAGCAATCTTCAAAACACAAGGGGGCAAATTATTGCACCAACACTTTCATCCCATATGCATCAGTTTGTATGGTGGGATGAGGTAATTCTATCACTCCAACCGTTGAATGCATAATCCTATCAACATACTACTAACTCTAAGGTGTGATCCATGCGCACACTCATCTGATGGGTACCAAAGGACAACAACATAACAACATGCAACTCAAACAAACCATGGAACTTCACCAATCAACCCATCAGACAAAAATAATGTACTTAGACATATAGAAGATGCAAGAAACCATCTTATAATATTTAATAGCATCCAACATCATGTTCAAGTAGGGGATTACAACGGATTGTGGGAGAGTGGAGCACTGAATAGAGAGGGAGGAAGGTGATGGAGATGTTGATGAAGCCGTTGAAGTTGATGGAGACGATGGCGGCGATATTGGTTTCCCCAGCTGCGCTAGAGAGAGGGGGGAGAGGCCCCCCTCCTTCTTATTTTTCACTGGCCTCACCCCTAGACGGGGAGAGGTTTCTTCCTCTGGTCCTTGGCCTCCCTGGCTCCCAGAGGGTGAGAGCCCCTCCGAGATTGGATCTAATCTCTCTCTCTCTTTTCGGTACTTTTCTGAGGCCGATCACCATTTCTTTTATAGCCAGAGATTCATAACTCCGATGGGACTGCAATTTTAAAGGGAATTTTACTATTTCAATAGCTTTCTTGAGGTAAAAGTAGAGCCCCAACCGACTTAAGGAGAAGCCGCACGGGCCCACCACACGACCAGGGCGTGCCCGTGTGGGCACGCTGTGTGGAGCCCTCGTCGCTCCCTCGGCTTTCATCTTCTGGCTCCAATAGTTGTTTATTTCATAAAAAAATCACAAAAAAATTCAGCTCAATCCGGCCATTGAATTTTTCACCTAAAAACCGACAATAGAAAATAGGAACTAGCCTCTCGCACTGGTTTATATGTAAGTCCAAATAAATATAATACAAAATTGTGCCAAAATCATAAACTCCCTCCAATCTATATTAATTGTTGCTTAAACGGATGTATCTAGCACTGAAAATGCATCTACATACATCCGACAATTGATATGGATCACAGAGAGTATAAATGATGTAAATATAGCATGAATACTCCATAAATTATATATTCGTTTGAGACGTATCATCACTCTATCTGAGAAGAAGCCATTCGGTTTAAGCTATTGTTGGAAGAAGTTAAATGACAAACGAAAACGGCAGCATCTTGCTGATGACCTCAAGAATAGCAACTAGAGGTCGAAGAAAACTTATGGCTCGAGCTCTCAACAATCCATTTGATTGGATGAAGAAGAGGAAAAGTTGTAGGGGCGAATGGACAAGTCACCGTGCCCATGAAGAACCGCCTAGTGAAGGGAAACAAGTGGGAGAAGGGGACGACCGTCTATGACGTTGCATCGAGTAAAATGTCCGCCAAATGGACGGGCATTTTTTTCCGGAAGGGAGGAGAAGAAAGAGGACAGATATAAGATCATGTTGGATGCACAAAAAGAGGGGATGGACTGAGACTGGGAGAGGGTGAACAACAAGTTCCAAATTAAGAAGGAGAAAAAAAATGTGTGTGTTAAATGGGAGTTTGAGAATGCCCGAACTTGAGAAGGAGAGGTTGCAACTTGCTCGAAAGATGGAGGAATTGAGGATGGTGTTGGCGGTCGCAAGCCTCTTGGACCCGGAAGTCAAAAGGTGGCTTGAGGGAAGGAATAAGGAGATCAACCTACGTAGAGCGGCGACCATAGCAACGAACGCGGTATGTATGGTGTAGTGATCAACGAGTGATTCGATCATGTTGGTCAGTCGTGGCCCGCATGTTGATTTTCATTATGCCATGTTCGAATTGTTGAATTGCGATTTATTTTGCTTCGTTGCGTTGTTGAAATTTTGACAAAGTTATGCTATATGATCAACGTCACGGATCTAAGGGTTTTGATATAAAGAGTGTTGTTGTCCGACATGGCTTTTGAGGCCGTCAGACGCTCTTCGGGGCAGCGCCCGGGCGCGTCCGCAGTCGCAGTTGTTTAAGGAGCCGTATTTGATGCCGTAAGTACACATACAAAGTGTTCCCCGGGAACAACGGTACATCAAAAGTATTACACCACTACTAACCGGAACCCAAGAATAGTTGCAATTTAATACGGTCCCCAGTTTGGTTTGGTTTGGTTTGCTGCCGGGTGCCGGCCGTGCCAACAAGGTCCATGCTCTACCTACTCAGGTATTCATACACCATGTGTTTTATCAGGACCAATCTATGAACACAGCCATGTTTTCACGGAGTCATCTCACACGCGGCGTGTCGCGCACGCCGCGGACGGTACAAGCCTCAACGCAAAAGATGAGTCTCGGGCTCTCTTCTCAGCATTGATATGCTCACAAATTTCCGGACATGTTGTTAGAAAATCATACCTACTAGTACTACTACGTAAAAACTCAGACGTCCGACATAAGCTCGTAGATCGTCCTCAATACTATGGACCACAGATACACCTCACACCAAATGCACGCACCGTATCTCGATCAAGATGCACCAAACCCCAAGCAGACCAAAAGATTCAGGTACGTTTTCACCAAAATTCGCTGGCTGTTTTCAGACAACGACATATTTTTTGTTCTCGCCTGTGTTTTTTTTTGGGACATAGTTCGCTCGCCGTGCGCAGGGCAACAGAGCCACCGGGCATATTTTCGTTCACAAAACGCAAAAGGAGAAAGGAAGAAGAGAGCAAGTGGGCACTTGGTCGGAACAGCCGATGCGACTGACACTCGATCCGGCCACACGCTCGCCCACACGGTGACGCGGGACACCGGATCGGGACAGGCCACGGCCCCCTCCCTCCATGTGAGGCTCTGAAACTGGGAGCGCCTTTTCCCCCTTTCTTTTTCGTACGCGCCGGTGGGCCCCACGCTCCAATCTACTCCCCCCGTATCGTAAACAAGCAATTTTTACGTGAACACTCACCCCCTACGTACCCTGCGCGTGTGTGTGCGTCTGACAGTGCGACGCGAATCATAGACTAATCGAAAGCAAGATCCATCCAGTTCAAAAACACCACTCCCATTCCTACAATTTGAACCGCGCTAGCTAGAGGACAAGCGACCGTGGCCCGTCCGACTCGCTGTCAGACATGGCCATGCACAGAGCGGATTCAATACGGCGTGTCACATGCGCCGCGGCCACAGAGCGGCGAGCGCGCTGTCTGTCGACGGGCCGCCGTACATTTGACGAGTGACCAGTGGACGTACCTACGAACGGAGCACGCATGGTTGCGCGGTAGCGGTTGTGCCCCGTTCCGTCCAGACAGGCGACATGACGTGGTCACGCGACGTCGTATCTATTTCCCCAGCTGTGGCCTGTGGCGCAGCCGGCGTACGTGCTAATTCTGGTAGGAGTAGTTTACTGGTCATCGAAAGATTGTTCCTACTTGCTCGTAAGACATTTCTGCCAGGTTCAATCATTGCTACCTCCATACGGTATGAGCCGGAAGTGAAGAGGTGAAAGAGACGGAGACGGCGACGTGGCCCTCCGAAATCTTATAAATCACATATACTGCCCTCCACCATGATGCCATCGGTGAACTCGTTTTTGCCACGGTTGGTAGAAAACGGAAAGGAGTACGGCACCGGGCTGGACGATGGACAAGCGAAAACAGCCGCGGGCAGGGCCTCCATGTGCGCGCGCACGGGATGCCAGTCCTCGCCGCGCCGTGCCGTGCCGTGGCTGCGCGCGCGCAGGGCGGGGCAAAGGCCACCGCGCGTGCACGCGAAAGGCGGTGAAAAGAGAGGAGTCGGGGGCCGGGCAACGGCGACCAACCAGGCGCGCGCGCGCGGCAAAAGCCCCCGTGCATTCCCCCAGGGTCGTCGCTTCTTTTCGCGCGCCAAATCACCCCTGGCCCGTGGGCATCAGCGCCAATCGCACTTGGCTTTCGGCTTTCCCCTACCCCCCGACCAAGTTCACGGCCTGTTTCCCACGACGCGAGGCCGTGAACTCCAGCCGCTCCCGGCTTTCGCCGCGCACTGGCCGCGCCAACGGATGATGATCGATCACTCGCGCGACCGGCGTCGCGATCGGCCGGGAGACCGACCCGCACGGTCGCATGTCAATCCGATCGGGGCAGGAGGCACGTAACACGAGCTGACGCGGCAGCGGCACGGGGGACAGACAGCGCCCGTCGCGCGCCCAACAACAAGCAAACAGAGCACGCCGGGCCCGCCGCCGGAAAGTGACGTGGAAATTGCGGTTTATCCCAACATTTTTTTCTTCCACGTATGCTCCATTATTCGGTTGTGCATGACAGGAGAGTATTTTACACTCGAAATTTTGGGTTTGATCCGTGGCCAGTGGAGGCCGAGGGAGGAGGAAGGAAGGAAAGCGACGGCGAGAAGGACGTACGCGAGCAACGGAGGATGACGGGGAGCGCGCTCGCTCGACGCCCCGACCCCGATACGTACTCCCCGCTCCGTGCGGCTCGTCCCAGAAAAAGCCACTCGTCCGTTTGCAGAAGCAAAAAATTTGGCGTCAATTAGGGCCACTAATAAGATTAGTACTAACTAGAGAACAATAATCATCTGGAGCAGCAAAAGGAGACGAATAATCGAGTTTACACAGCAGTGGGGCAAGCGACAAGGATCTGGGAGTAAACAAACGCTGTGAAGCGACGGAAAGGCGAGGCGAGGCTAGTAGCTTTAGCTCGGCTACGGGCATCAAATCAAACGGAGGAAAGGAGTATAAAAATGCCGGGCCGGGCCGGGCGCCATTCTTATCGCGAAAGGCCGCCGCAGCGGCAGCAGCAACGCAGCAGCGCAGCGAGGGAGCAGCGGCGACGCGGCAAAGGACAAAGCGGGGCGGGACGGGACGGCGACCGGAGTGGGCGCCGCCGCGTGGGCCGCTGGGCCCCGGTCCGGTCAGCACCCCAGATCGCGGCCATTCCAGTCAATCACACACGCACAGATCCACCCCGCCCGCGCACGCAGCGGTAACAACAGTAAAAACGAGAAATCACAGCGCAGCACGGTTTTTTACCGCCGGGTTGATTGATTGGATGGCGGTACTATTGGTAATTTGGCGTTCCTATCCGTCCGCCCGGAGAGCACAGGAAGAATGCAGGGAAAAGAAAAGGCGGTGACAGAGGCGTTGGATCGAGTTTTTATAAATGGGGGCCACGGAGATCCAGATCTATCTATCCCGCCTCCCTCCCTCCCCTCTGAGACGACGAGCGGGGAAAAAACATCGCAGCGGCAGATAAAAACACCGCAGGACAGACGCGTTTTGCGGAAACCCCCTCGCGAGGTTTCGCCAATCGCCGGCGGCTCCCTCGTCATCTCCGCTCCTCTCCTCCCGGGAAAAGGGACGGCGGGCGGGCGGCCAGCTTATACATAGGGAGATTGGGATACAGCGCGAGGGGGACGGAAGGGAAGGTGCGCACCACCCTCGTGCTGCCGCTGCCGCAAGTAGTATAGCTCGCTCGCTAGCTAACCCTCGCTGCCGCCCACGAACGAGGGAGCTCTCGGGGTTATTCATGGAGCTGCTCGTCTCCGGCTCCAGCTCGCTCTCTAGCTAGTTGTTGTTGTGCTGTGCGACGAAGGAGGAAGAAGGGGTGTGAGGTTGTTTGCTAGGTTTCGTTGAGTGAGCTTGGTCGATCGGCATGGACGCGTACGAGGCGACCAAGGTGGTGTTCGCACGGATCCAGGGGCTGGACCCGGACCACGCGGCCAAGATCATGGGGCTGCTGCTCATCCAGGACCACGGCGAGAAGGAGATGATACGCCTCGCCTTCGGCCCGGAGGCGCTGCTGCTCGCCGTCATGGCCAAGGCGCGCAAGGACCTCGGCCTGCTCCCGGCCTCGCCCACCTCCGCCGCCCACTCCTCGCCCTTCATGCTGTCGCGCCAGAACTCCGGCCGCGGCGGCTGTGGCGGAGGAGGCACGGCGCCCTCGCCGCTGTCGGTCTCCTCGCCCTCGTCCTGGGCCACGCAGCCGGTGTTCTCCAGGAGCAACAGCGTCAGCAATGGCGCCGCGGAGGAGATGGCGGGCGTCGGGGAGGAGCAGCTGATGAGCCCGGCCAACGGCGGCGGGGGCCCGCAGTCGCCCTTCTTCGGCGGGGACTCATCGCTGATCCTCGACGAGCTCCACCTGCAGGACCAGCTCGCGTTCCTCACCGAGGGAGGCATGGGCGGCGGGGGAGGGCGTCAGCAGCTCCCGCTGTTCGACGGCGGCGAGTGCCGAAGCCCCGGCGGCGGCGACGGCGGGCTCTTCCCGTACGGCGCCGGGTGGGCCAACGGCGGGCCCGGGCACCGCAGGAGCGCGTCGGTGAGCGAGCTCTGCTTCGGGGGCGGCGACGGCCTCGGCTGGAAGCCGTGCCTCTACTACGCGCGCGGGTACTGCAAAAACGGGAGCGCCTGCAGGTTCGTGCACGGCGGCCTCCCCGACGATCTCGCCGGCGCGAAGATGGACCAGGCCGCCGTGGAGCAGCAGTGCCAGGACTTCCTCCTCCGCTCCAAGTCCCAGCGCCTGGCCGCGGCCGCCGGCTTCGCCTACTCCCCCACCGGCTCCCTCCCCGGCTCCCCCTCCGCTGCGAGCAAGTGCCTCAGCTTGCTCCTGCAGCAGCAGCAGCAGCAAAACGACGGCCAAAGGTACTAAATACCCACCACCCTCGCCAACTACGAGCTCCTAGCTCTCGTTTCTACCGGCGGGCATCTCACCGGTTGCTCTCGGATTCGCAGGGCGGCGGCCGCGGCTGCCGCAGCAGCGCTGATGCTGGGCGGCGACGAGGCGCACAAGTTCATGAACCGCCCCCGTCTCGACCGCGGCGACTTCGCGAGCATGATGAACCCGGGGTCCCGGCAGATTTACCTCACCTTCCCGGCGGACAGCACCTTCCGCGAGGAGGACGTCTCCAACTACTTCAGGTACCTCACCGTGCTCGCTCGCTCGCACACCACAGCTCTACCTCCGCTCTGCCTGCAAGACTCGCCGGGATTAACCGTGCTCTTCCCCTGAACCGCAGCATCTACGGCCCCGTCCACGACGTGCGCATCCCCTACCAGCAGAAGCGCATGTTCGGGTTCGTCACCTTCGTCTACCCGGAGACGGTGAAGCTGATCCTGGCCAAGGGCAACCCGCACTTCATCTGCGACGCGCGCGTGCTCGTCAAGCCCTACAAGGAGAAGGGCAAGGTCCCCGACAAGTTCAGGCAAGCCGCCCACGGCGACCTTTGCCGCTTGCTTCCGGCAGCAGCAACTAACCAAGACATCCCCATGACCATTTATGTCCGCTGTTGCTCTGCAGGAAGCAGCAGGGCGAGAGGGTGGACTTCTCCGGCTGCGGGTCTCCCACCGGGCTGGACGCCAGAGACCCCTTCGATCTGCACCAGATTGTTGGTTCGTCATTGTTGCAACTTCCATGTTGATTGATTGTTCATGTTCATATGCATGATGAGTGAGTGTGTGCTGAGCTGAGATTCTTGTGTTGGATTGGGCTCCAGGTGCGAGGATGCTGCAGCACTCCAACAGCGCCAACGAGATGCTGCTGAGGAGGAAGCTGGAGGAGCAGCAGCAGGCGGTGGAGCTGCAGCAGGCGATTGAGCTCCAGAGCCGGCGCCTCATGGGGCTGCAGCTGCTCGACCTCAAGACCCGCTCCGCCGCCGCCGCCGCGCCGACCCCCATCGGCAAGCCGTTCAGCCCCACCCACACGACCGCCGCCACCCCGACCCTCGAGTCGCCGCCCGATTCCGGTATTACTTGTGTGTGGCCAACAGAGAAGAGCTTATTATTACCTGGCCACAACAGATGCAGTGTTGCTCACATTTGCTGTGCTGATCTTGTGTTAACAGGGGAGCAAGGCAATGGCTGCGGCTTCCTTTTTCCTCGCAACAATGCGGTCAACGGAGCTGATAAGGATGAAACCTCAGGCGATTCCACCACCAGCCCTAACACTGACAGCGACCAAAGGTGGAATTACACGCTAAACAAATCACCATCATCATCACCATTTGTTCCTTTCATCACACTTAGCTTTCGTCCAGCAGTGCAGGGAAGTAAGCATTTCACCAAACTGATCCTTTAGCCCCTTGTGCTAATCTAATCTGCAGCGCGGAGCATAACCTGCCGGACAGCCCGTTCGCGTCGCCGACCAAGTCGGGGGCCTTCGCCCGTGATCCTTTCGCGCCCACTGAGTCGGAGATCGCCGCCGCCGCCGCCTCGACAGGTTGCAACGCGGCCTACAACGGCGGCATCAACAGCAATGGCGCCAGGAACGGCGGCATTAACCACCATCTCCTACCTCCGGCATTGGACATACCCTCACCAAAACCTTACTTCTTCCCCATGTCCAGGTGTGCTTAACACCATCTCTATCAATGTCCCATGCATAGTTCCATTTACTATTGCAAATTTGCATGATTGGTGTGCTGAAGGTATCATGGATGGATGCAGGCTGTCCTCCGATCACGGCGCGGTCGGGATGTAAAGTAGCGCTGAATGGAAGTGAGTGATACTAGTGCCTAATCATAGTAAGCACCCCCTCTCTTTTTACCAGCCCTTCAACACCTTGCTCCCTAGTAAAATCATGCTATGCCTTTTTCACTTACTGGAATGATGGTGTCTTAACCTTGGATCCTTCTCTTTGTTGTGCAGGAATACTAGCAGCAAAGAAAAAAGGAATAGTGCAACATAGGAAAAAAAAGAGTGAAGAAGTTGCAGCATAGTTTTAGTTTCAGCAGCCCCCCCTTTTTTTACCTTCTTTCCCTTCACCTCTCCTCAAGCTGATGGTAGCACCAGCTTATTCAGACCACAAGAGGCGAAGGGCAAAAAATACTACCACTACCAGCAACCCCAAGGCTTTAAAAACAGTGTCAGATACGTTAGGGCCCCTCCTACTATTACCATTACCCCATATGCATTAGTTACTGTTAGTTGATTACTCCTGCTACTACTAATAGTACTACCACCAACAACCAATACTACCACCACCACCAACCCCCCATTGATGTGCCACCAAGCTCCTGGCAAGCCAGGCCAAGCCAATATAATAGCCACTAGTAGTAGTAGTTCTCGTGTAATAGTAGCACATTAGGTGCGATGTTTAGCCAAAAAAGTACAGAGGAATACTACCACAATGTATGACATACACTAGTGCTCTGCTCGCTGTATTGCAAGACAGTGCAACAAGAATACGGAAGTGACGGACAGGCAGGGATGCATAGCTAGCTAGTTTGTGTTGGTGATTACGTATGTATGTACGTATAATTTCACTGGATGAATGAAGATAATGAACAGGTCCGTCAGGTCTCGGTGCTGTGGGCGTGTGTCGTGTCAGGGTGAGGGGTGGACCACTCACTCACTGCCGTGCCCGTGCAGCGGCAGCGGTAGGGCGAGGTGTCAGCGTTGGCCGTGGATCAGGGTCCCTTCTTGCTCGGCAGCGCATTCAGCTCGGCACTGAAGCTGTGTTTTTTCCTCTTGATTTTTCAACTTTCTCCTTCCCGTTTGTCCTGTTGAATCTACAATGCTAGTTCGGTCTGTGCCGTTGCTTTCCGGCATTGTAGCAAACGCATTGCCGGGCGGGGACGGCGACGGGATGGAACGGCGGGGACATGCTTTTCTCGCGACGCGTAAAAAAAAAACGACGGATGCCCACGCCGTCCGCGTCCGGAGATCGGATGAAACGGATGCGAATGCGACGTCGGGATTATTATCATCGCGCGGAACAGAAAAACCGAGCGCCTGAGAAGAAAAGGTGATGCCGGTAGCCACGATTATTCCCCTCCTTGGTGATGAGATTAGATTAGATTAGACTGCTGGTGGCGATTACGTACGGTTGGTAATCATGTCAGCAGCCAAAACGAATTCGATCGGCCGGGTGTAATCGGTGGAGAGACGGGAGGAGGAGGACGAGGGGAGGCTGCTTTTGGGGACGGGATGGTGGTGGTGGTGCGATCCCGGCGGCGTCGCTCTCCGGGGGCGGAAAGGCGCCGCGCCGTGGTCGGATTGGAGGCTGGGAGCGGCTCCAGATGTCTGGGCGCCGGATACTTTCTTTTCTAATGACGGTTGATTAGGGCAAGTGCTTGCCGTTTTCAGGTGCTTTGGCTCCGGAATTAAAGCTCCTAATCACCCGGAATAGTTGCCGTTATGATAATGCCTCCTATGCGCTATGGCTACGGCCATGCATTTTTGCTTTTTTCCGGGTCTATGACCATGAATTGTCTCCAAGCAAAAATGTCGTGGGGTTTCCAAAAACATTCTTGCTAAGTCTCCGTCGCCTGGGACTTTGTAAAGTCGCGGTCGATGCTATATCCATGAGATTTACGTTGAGATCCGTACAATTTTTTTCTTCAGTTTTTTCTTTTTTTGTTCTCTTGCATGTTATGTCGCTCGACTCGGAATTAATTAAATCCCAGTCGATTGAGACCTAACCACGCCCTTATAAATGAAACAACTTTTTTTTAATAAAGAATGCAAACCTGTTACATTATAAAGTTCATCAAAAATACGAATCATCTCAAACATGATAAAAATTACGACAAGCTTTCTGGATCACCAAACAATCTTGGATTAAAAAAAAAGGAGCTATCAATGTGCCATTATCGCATATCACGTATCGGACCGGGCCTGTCCTTATCAATGATAGCCAGGAAGTCTTTGTTCACACGTCCTCTAAGAACCAGCACCCCAGAGTCGCATTCGTCGCTTGTCAACCCTTCAATCAGTAAAGAGCTTGACACCAAGTCTCGACCTCTCCGCCCCAAGGAGCCGGTATGAATTTGTACCGAAGCTACGTCAAACTCGACAAGGGTTGAAACCTGGAAGACCAATCTTAAGATGAAGCGTCGTCATCAGATTGAACGTTGTCTATATGAGGACTAAATCTTTAACCTACCTACTAACTATAGAAACACACCGAAAAGCCTCTCCCTGCCATGTATAGCCTCAACGGCTGAAAGAAGGGAGGCGAATCCATGAACTCGTTGGCGAAGATCGAGGATAGAAAGACCAAGCCATAACTGTCGCACACGTGTGAGGGGAAAGAAAGCCATAACAGATAATAATTGAACTGTCATATCAGCAACATTGAGAGACCTGTGCGAACGGAGCCTATCTCAGATGGCTAGGTTCTTTGTGATGATGGCAACATAGCCCACGGGAGTTCATGTCCTTGACTAGATATGCCTTCTTGAATTTGGCTAGATTTATTTCAGTCTTACCAGCGAGGTGGGAGGAGACACACGCGTCGACTACGAAGACGTGTGTGATGACTTCATTAACCTCACGATGATGTGTCGATTCTCGGAGGTGCTCTTAAAATAAAGTTTGCATGAATGTTTTTTTTCTTTTTGAGAATCAGTGTGCATGAATGTGTTAATAGAAATGAGTGTATGATCGTGTGTAGGACCGTGTCTGCGTCTCTACAGTGTTGGTTAGAAAAAATAGGGAGGGACCTGTGACGCAGAGTCGGACAGGGCGGGTAGATCGGCGCACACAAATTTTACAACGGTACACGCGTGCACGGTGGATCCCCGAGCCGAAAGTTCAGATGATGGTGGGCCCGGAGCACTGTCAGAACCTGCGCGCACGCCCCACGTGTCCGTGCGCCCCCGCCCTGCTTTTTACCGAACCAGATCGAAATATCCAACTACTACCTGCTGCTGCTGCGTGTGAACTTTCGAGTCTTGTGTAACTTTTTTTTACTGCATTTGAATTCTGCATGCTACTGTAGGGGCGCGCGGTAGTAGCCACGGTAACAAAAAAATGTCTCCCTCGCACGTGAACCAGCTCGTGGTCTCGTGGTTCCCTCCATCTCTCTCTCTTTTTTGCCGTGGACTGGTCAAACGCCATTGTTGGATTAGTAGTTAAGTATGCTCAGTTTGATCCGTACTGGAGAGAAAAGCTCAAGGTGCGTTGTGCAAATGGTGCAAACTCAAGGAGCATTTCCTGATTAGTCAAAGCATGGGCACGCAGGCGATGCACTGCGGTCTGGACTACTTTTTTTTTTTGCGGTCTGCACTACTTGGAGTACTAATCTAGTAGAGTATATGTTATTCAATACCTCTGTTTAGCTCAGAGCAGCTTTTTTTTTGAGAACTTGTTTAGAGCAGCTACACCTGCGATCGATGCGCCGGTGCGGCCCAGCAGCGCGACACGAGCGCGGGCCGGGCCCACCCGTCATCGCCCACCACCCCCGGTTGCCCAGCTAGTTCAAGCAAAGCAAAGCCAGTGCGTCTCTCAATTGATATGATCTCCCGGTGTCAAGATGGCAAGTGCATGCATGCACGCCTGCGGCAGTGTGTATGTGTGTCCTGCATCGATCGCGGCGAGTGTGTGTGGGGTATGCGCTCGTCTCGTTCGTTCTCCCCTATCATGTCCTGTCCCTACCCGGGAGCGCCGTGGCCGAGGACGGACGGCGAGCATGTGCCCCCCATGTGCTGCCGCTGCCGCCCATCTCCGGCTTGTCCCCTCAGATGCACTACTGTACGTCTGTACGTGTCTGCGGCCTCAATAATGTGTCAGTCGCTGCATGCTCGATCGATCGGCGTCGCAGTCGTGTCGCTGGCCGTATTGTAGCTCGGCTGTCTGCAAGGATACGTGCGTACGTACGTAGAGCTGTTGATGGAGACGGTACGTACGTTCGGCTCTCCCCGCCAGCGTGGCCTCTCGTGGAGCCGGCGCCGGCCCGGCCGCGCTAGCTGGAATCGTTATCCGGAGACCGCCCGGGGGTCGATCACCGGAACCATGCAGGAACCATCAATGAGCAGAGCAGAGGAGAGGGGTCTGCTCCACTCCACCGGTGCTGCTCGGGATCGAGGAGTAGAAAATTGAGGCTAGCCATGGAGATGTGAAAACAAAACAAAAATGAGGTGGTGGGTGTGGGGAATGTGCGCGCCCAGGAGACCGTGCCGGCCCCCGTCTCCGCCCGTGACCGGTGCGCGTGTTGGTGCTCCGTTCCCCATGCCATGCCATGCCGTGCGCGCGTGGTGGTTTCCTTCGGGTTCACGGATGCCCCGCCTCCCAACCGGGTTTCTCCTCCTCCGTCGGGTTGCGGTCGCGGGGTGGCTTGGGCGAGCGCTGCCGCGGGGTCTGACCGGGCCTTGGAATGCGTGCGTGTCTGCGAGCAGGCCCGTGTGGTGCAGCTGGTGCCGTGGCTGCGGGGTGCAACCCCGTGGAAGGCTAGCCCAGCCGTACCCGTTCTTGGTAAACATCCGGAGGTGGCTTGGGTTACACGGCTGCCGTGTTTTTGTCATGTAGGGGTAGGTCGGTACTGCACGCCTTGCGTAGGTTCTTGGCCGTTACATGTGGGCTAGTTTGGTTCTAGGCCTAGCATTGTCATAATTTGCCATACATTTTTATCAAGGTTGCCTAAGAGCAACTCCAAAGGGCCGACCCATTTCGTCCGCCTACGTCCGTTTGGGTTGGTGCGGACAAAAAATGGCGGCCCAACGCGCCGACCTAAACCCAAATCACGTCCGCGTCGCGTCCGCGCCGACGCATTTGCGGCCCAAATTTGCGCCCCAAATGCGTCGGCGCGGACGCCGAACGGACGCTTCGCACGCCTTCTCGCTATCCGCCGCGTCCCCACATGACGGCCGTCCAACTACCCGCTGCCCACGCGGTCAGCTTAATTTATGACCACGGACCCACGCGTCAGCGACGACGCTCGTCCTTTTTTAAGCCGACCGTGCGGCGGGGCTGTCCTCATCCGCGAGGAGGACCAGGCGGCGGAGGACGCCTACCAGGCGGCCCTTGCGGCCGTCTACCGGGAGAGCGAGGAGGACGAGCGGCGCAGGGCGGAGGCGGAAGAGGAGGCTCGGTACGAGGCGGCAATGGCGCAGGCCCTTGCCCTCTCCGCGGCGGGCGACAGCGTGGTGCCGCCGGTGGCCCCGCCGTCCCCTATCAAGCCGGAGCCGGAGCGGGAGCCGCCCCCCATCGAGCGCTACTCCTGGACGGGAGTAGTGCGCGAGTGGGTACGCGCGCCGCCGGTCCGGATGGAGCGACGCCGGCGCAGGAGCAGGCGTATCTCGAGCACTGGCGCAAGATCAGGGTGGCCGAGGAGCGCCGCGACGGCGAGTACCTCGAGATGCTCGAGCGCGACCTCGAGGAGGAGCAGCGCGAGGCTGAGGAGGAGGCGCGCCAGGCCGCGACTGCACAGGCGGCCGCACCCCCCCCCCCCCCGCGCCGGCACTGCCTGCGCCGGCACAGCCCGACATGACGGCGCTCTGGAACATGGCGTTCGCCAGGCCGGGCCGGCGCCGACGCTCATCGACTCTCACGGACAACGAGGACGACGACGACGCCTAGGGCAGCGCGCTGCCTCATAGTTTAGGCTGTTTTTATTTTTTTTAAATGTAAATGTGGACGCGTGGACTCTCGCCGGCCTTCGTGGCCGGCTTTAATGTTTAACTAATGATGTTTCTCTTTTTTAATATGCACGCGTTCATTTTTTTAGCGCCGTCAAAATGGGTTCAGGCCAGCGTTGGGCGCACGCGCCGACCCAAATGCGGAAGCGGACATCTGTGTCCGTCTGGTCGACCCAAATGGACAAAAAGCGGACGAAATCGCCGTACGTTTGGGTCGGCCCGTTGGAGTTGCTCTAAGGTTAGTTTTTCAAAATGAGAGCCACAAGTTGGCAAGCCAAAGGAAATTTTGACATACTTTTTGTGTGTATGCCATGTGGGGCCCAAGTGTGGCTTGCCTAAGGTGTGGCTTGAACAAAACACTTATCTAAATTGGTCAAACATGCCTCACCTTAGATGTGACAATCTTTGGCAAAGTTAGTCACAAACCAAACAACTTTCAAATCTTTTTGCTGTTTCACACCGGCTTGTTTGTGAGGCGCGGCCAGGGCGCCCCACGCATGTGCAGCACGGCTTCCAGCGGATTAACCTCACATGCATATGCACGGGCACTCATCTACTTTTTAACTTTTTTTAAGGGAAACTCATCTGGTTTAACTAGGTAGCACAACTCCGAACAAACCCCGTGGACGAGTCGAGAGGGATGGCGTGCTCGAGCGACACGAATGGCGACGACCTCCACGTCAGATGGCGGGTATTCTTCGCCGCCGATCTTTCCAAGTCTCTTCGAATTACCGGTTTAGTTTGGCCTACTAGATTGATCATTCTTGCAATGAGAGAAATGCTTAGCTTTGGTTTTAATCTTGTGGTGTCCTTTCCCAGTGACAGTAGGGGCAGCAAAGCACGTATTGTATTGTTGCCATCGATGATAAAAAGATGGGGTTTATATCATATTGCTTGAGTTTATCCCTCTACATCATGTCATCTTGCTTAATGCGTTACTCTGTTTTTATGAACTTAATACTCTAGATGCATGCTGGATAGCGGTCGATGTGTCAAGTAATAGTAGTAGATGCAGAATTGTTTCGGTCTACTTGACACGGACGTGATGCCTATATTCATGATCATTGCTTTATATATCTTCATAACTATGCGCTTTTCTATCAATTGCTCGGCATGATACGTCTTCAACGTATCTATAATTTTTGATTGTTCCATGATATTATATTATCCGTTTTGAATGTTTAATGGGCTTTAATATGCTATTTTATATGAGTTTTGGGACTAACCTATTAACCTGGAGCCCAGTGGCAGTTTCTGTTTTTCCTTGTTTTTGAGTTTTACAGAAAAAGGAATACCAAACGGAGTCCAATTGACGTGCCAATTTTTGATGATTTTTTATGGACCAAAAGAAGCCTCCGGACTAAAAGAGTTGGGCCAGAAGAGTCCCGAGCCATCCACGAGGGTGGAGGGCGTGCCCTACCCCCGTGGGTGCGCCCCCCTATCTCGTGGAGAACTCGGAGACCCCCCTGATGTGAGACCGACGCAAAAAATTCCTATAAATACAGAACCCCCCAGAGAAACCTAGATCGGGAGTTCCGCCACCACAAGCCTCTGTAGCCACCAAAAACCAATCAGGACCCTGTTCCGGCACCCTGCCGGAGGGGGGGTCCATCACCGGTGGCCATCTTCATCATCCCGGCGTTGTCCATGATGAGGAGGGAGTAGTTCACCCTCGGGGTTGAGGGTATGTACGAGTAGCTATGTGTTTGATCTCTCTCTCTCTCTCTCGTGTTCTTTATTTGGCACGATCTTGATGTATTGCGGGCTTTGCTATTATGGTTGGATCTTATGATGTTTCTCCCCCTCTACTCTCTTGTAATGGATTGAGTTTTCCCTTTGAAGTTATCTTATCGGATTGAGTCTTTAAGGATTTGAGAACACTTGATGTATGTCTTGCATGTGCTTATCTGTGGTGACAATGGGATATTCATGTGATCTACTTGATGTATGTTTTGGTGATCAACTTGCGGGTTCAGTGACCTTGTGAACTTATGCATAGGGGTAGGCACACATTTTCGTCTTGACTCTCCAGTAGAAACTTTGGGGCACTCTTTGAAGTTCCTTGTGTTGGTTGAATAGATGAATCTGAGATTGTGTGATGCATATCGTATAATCATACCCACGGATACTTGAGGTGACATTGGCGTATCTAGGTGACATTAGGGTTTTGGTTGATTTGTGTCATAAGGTGTTATTCTAGTACGAACTCTAGGATAGATCGAACGGAAAGAATAGCTTCATGTTATTTTACTACGGACTCTTGAATAGATCGATCAGAAAGGATAACTTTGAGGTGGTTTCATACCCTACAATAATCTCTTCGTTTGTTCTCCGCTATTAGTGACTTTGGAGTGACTCTTTGTTGCATATTGAGGGATGGTTATATGATCCATTTATGTTATTATTGTTGAGAGAACTTGCACTAGTGAAAGTATGAACCCTACGCCTTATTTCGAAGCATTGCAATACCGTTTCTGCTCACTTTTATTACTTGTTACCTTGCTGTTTTTATAATTTCAGATTACAAAAACCTATATCTACCATCCATATTGCCCTTGTATCACCATCTCTTCGCCGAACTAGTGCACCTATACAATTTACCATTGTATTGGGTGTGTTGGGGACACAAGAGACTCTTTGTTATTTGGTTGCAGGGTTGCTTGAGATAGACCATCTTCATCCTACGCCTCCCACGGATTGATAAACCTTAGGTCATCCACTTGAGGGAAATTTGCTACTGTCCTACAAACCTCTGCACTTGGAGGCCCAACAACATCTACAAGAAGAAGGTTGTGTAGTATACATCAAGCTCTTTTCTGCCGCCGTTGCCGGGGAGGCTAGGTAAGCAGCACTAACACCCCGTCAACTAAGCTCTTTTCTGGCGGCGTTGCCGGGGAGGTTAGTGCTTGAAGGTATATCTTTAGATCTTGCAATCGAATCTTTTAGTTTCTTGTTTTATCACTAGTCTAGTCTATAAAACAAAACTACAAAAAAATTGGAATTGAGGGTGCCTCATATGCTTCATCTTTTTAATATCTTTCGTAAAAATGATGGAAAGGAAAATTGTGCTCAAGTGTTAGAAGAAGAATGCATTAAAATATTTGGCACTAAATATTTGAATGATGAGCATGATTGCAATGTTTTTAGTATGAATTCCTTGAATATCCATGATGCTAATGATATGCAAAACCACAAGCTTGGGGATGCTATGTTTGATGAAGATGATATTTTTAGTCCCACAAGTTTTGATAAGAAAATGTATTATGATGATAGCATGCCTCATATTTATGATGATTATATTGATGAAAGTGGATTTGGAAGAGTGTCAACTTTAGGAAGTAACAACCCCACTATTTTAGAGGGTGTTGAATCTTATTGTGATAATTATGAAAGTGGATTTGGAGAGGTCATGACTTTATTTAGTGATAATTCCACTATTTCGGAAGAGGTCCCAATTGATTATGAGAACAAAGTTGCTATTTATGATGATTATTGTGATGACATGTATGCTATGAAGAACAATGATAACCATGAAACTTGTCAGCATGATTTTAATTTTCAATTGGATTATGCCTCACATGATAGTTATTTTGTTGAGTTTGCTCCCACTTCTATTCATGAGAAGAAATTTTCTTATGTGCAGAGTAATACAAATTCTATGCTTGTGGCTCATGAAAAGAATGCTTTATGTGATAGTTATATTGTTGAATTCATTCATGACGCTACTGAAAATTATTATGAGGGAAGAATATATGCTTGTAGGAATTTCAATAATATCAAGTTTCCTCTCTACGTGCTTAAAATCTTGAAGTTATGCTTGTTTTGCTTTCCTATGCTAGTTGATTCTTGTTCCCATAAATTGGTTGCTCACAAAATCCCTATGCATAATAAGTGGGTTAGACTTAAATGTGCTAGTCATATTCTTCATGATGCTCTCTTTATGTTTCAATTCTTATCTTTTATGTGAGCATCATTGAAATCATCATGCCTAGCTATGGGCGTTAAACGTTAGCGCTTGTTGGGAGGCAACCCAATTTTATTTTTGTTCCTTGCCTTTTTATCCTGTTTAGTAATAAATAATTCATCTAGTCTCTGTTTAGATGTGGTTTTATGTTCTAATTATTGTTTGAGCCAAGTAGAACCTTTGGGAAGACTTGGGTGAAAGTTAATGCCATCTTGCTGTAAAAAACAGAAACTTTGTGCTCACAAGATTAGCTGTCATTTTTCAAAGAAGAGTGATTTTAAGTTGATTATTTTTGAAGATGATTAATAGAAAAATTCCTCAACTCCACCAATTTATTTCAGAATTTTTGGAGTTACATAAGTATTCGAATGATACAGATTACTACAGACTGTTCTGTTGTTGACAGATTCTGTTTTCTATGTGTTGTTTGCTTATTTTGATGAATCCATGAGTAATATCGGAGGGTATGAACCATGGAGAAGTTGGAACACGGTAGATATTACACCAATATAAATAAATAATTAGTTCACAACAGTGCCTAAGTGGTGATTTATTTTCTTATACTAACAGAGCTTACGAGTTTTCTGTTAAGTTTTGTGTTGTGAAGTTTTCAAGTTTTGGGTACAGATTCGATGGACTATGGAATAAGGAGTGGCAAGAGCCTAAGCTTGGAGATGCCCAAGGCACCCCAAGGTAATATTCAAGGACAACCAAGAGCCTAAGCTTGGGGATGCCCCGGATGGCATCCCCTCTTTCGTCTTCGTTCATCGGTAACTTTACTTGGAGCTATATTTTTATTCACCACATGATATGTGTTTTGCTTGAAGCATCATTTTATTTTATTTAGTTTTTCTTGCTGTTTGAATAATATCCCAAGATCTAAAATTCTTAAATGTTAGAGAGTCTTCACATAGTTACATAATTATTCGAGTACTCATTGATCTTCACTTATATCTTTTGGAGTAGTTTGTCATTTGCTCTAGTGCTTCACTTATATCTTTTTAGAGCACGACGGTGGTTTTATTTTGAAGAAGTTATTGATCTCTCATGCTTCACTTATATTATTTTGAGAGTCTTTAGAACAGCATGGTAATTTGCTTGGGCTATAAAATTAGCCCTAATATGATGGGCATCCAAGATGGGTACAATTAAAACTTTCATATAAGTGCATTGAATACTATGAGAAGTTTGATGCTTGATGATTGTTTTGAGATATGAAGATGGTGATATTAGAGTCATGCTAGTTGAGTAATTGTGAATTTGAGAAATACTTGTGTTGAGGTTTGCAAGTCCCGTAGCATGCACGTATGGTAACCGTTGTGTAACAAATTTGAAGCATGAGGTGTTTCTTTGATTGTCTTCCTTATGAGTGGCGGTCGGGGACGAGCGATGGTCTTTTCCTACCAATCTATCCCCCTAGGAGCATGCACGTAGTGCTTGGTTTTGATGACTTGTAGATTTTTGCAATAAGTATGTGAGTTCTTTATGACTAATGTTGAGTCCATGGATTATACGCACTCTCACCCTTCCACCATTGCTAGCCTCTCTAGTACCGCACAACTTTCGCCGGTACCATAAACCCACCATTTACCTTCCTCAAAACAGCCACCATACCTACCTATTATGGCATTTCCATAGCCATTCCGAGATATATTGCCATGCAACTTTCCACCGTTCCGTTTATTATGACACGCTTCATCATTGTCATGTTGCCTTGCATGATCATGTAGTTGACATCGTATTTGTGGCAAAGCCACCATTAATAATTTTTCATACATGTCACTCTTGATTAATTGCACATCCCGGTACACCGCCGGAGGCACTCATATAGAGTCATATTTTGTTCTACGTATCGAGTTGTAATCCTTAAGTTGTAAATAAATAGAAGTGTGATGATCATCATTATTTGAGCATTGTCCCGTGTGAGGAAATAAAAAAAGAGGCCAAAGAAGCCAATGAAAAAAGGGCCAAAGAAGCCAAACAAAAAATGAGAGAAAAAGAGAGAAGGGACAATGCTACTATCCCTTTTCCACACTTGTGCTTCAAAGTAGCACCATGATCTTCATGATAGAGAGTCTCTTATTTTGTCACTTTCATATACTAGTGGGAATTTTTGTTATATAACTTGGCTTTTATATTCCAACAATGGGCTTCCTCAAAATGCCCTAGGTCTTCGTGAGCAAGCAAGTTGGATGCACACCCACTTAGTTTCTTTTGTTGAGCTTTCATACATTTATAGCTCTAGTGCATCCGTTGCATGGCAATCCCTACTCACTCACATTGATATCTATTGATGGGCATCTCCATAGCACATTAATACACCTAGTTGAAGTGAGACTATCTTCCTTTTTTTTTGTATTCTCCACAACCACCATTCTATTCCACCTATAGTGCTAAGTCCATGGCTCACGCTCATGTATTGCGTGAAAGTTGAAAAAGTTTGAGAATACTAAAGTATGAAACAATTGCTTGGCTTGTCATCGGGGTTGTGCATGATTTGAACATTTTGTGTGACGAAGATGGAGCATAGCCAAACTATATGATTTTGTAGGGATGAACTTTCTTTGGCCATGTTATTTTGAGAAGACATGATTACTTTGTTAGTATGCTTGAAGTATTATTATTTTTATGTCAATATTAAACTTTTGTCTTGAATCTTTTGGATCTGAACATTAATGCCACAATAAAGAAAATTACATTGATAATTATGTTAGGTAGCATTCCACATCAAAAATTCCGTTTTTATCATTTACCTACTCGAGGACGAGCAGGAATTAAGCTTGGGGATGGTTGATACGTCTCCAATGTATCTATAATTTTTGATTGTTCCATGCTATTATATTATCTGTTTTGGATGTTTAATGGGCTTTCATATGCTATTTTATATGATTTTTGGGACTAACCTATTAACCTAGAGCCCAGTGCGAGTTTCTGTTTTTCCTTGTTTTTGAGTTTTACAAAAAAGGAATACCAAACGGAGTCCAATTGACGTGCCAATTTTTGATGATTTTTTATGGACCAAAAGAAGCCTCCGGAGTAAAAGAGTTCGGCCAGAAGAGTCCCGAGCCATCCACGAGGGCGGAGGGCGCGCCCTATGATGTCTACTACGCAACCTTCTTCTTGTAGACGTTGTTGGGCCTCCAAGTGCAGATGTTTGTAGGACAGTAGCAAATTTCCCTCAAGTGGATGACCTAAGGTTTATCAATCCGTGGGAGGCGTAGGATGAAGATGGTCTCTCAAACAACCCTGCAACCAAATAACAAAGAGTCTCTTGTGTCCCCAACACACCCAATACAATGGTAAATTGTATAGGTGCACTAGTTCGGCGAAGAGATGGTGATACAAGTGCAATATGGATGGTAGATATAGGTTTCTGTAATCTGAAAATATAAAAACAGCAAGGTAACTAATGATAAAAGTGAGCACAAACGGTATTGCAATGATAGGAAACAAGGCCTAGGGTTCATACTTTCACTAGTGCAAGTTCTCTCAACAATAATAACATAATTGGATAATATAACTATCCCTCAACATGCAACAAAGAGTAACTCCAAAGTCACTAATAGCGGAGAACAAACGAAGAGATTATGGTAGGGTACGAAACCACCTCAAAGTTATTCTTTCCGATCAATCCATTGGGCTATTCCTATAAGTGTCACAAACAGCCCTAGAGTTCGTAGTAAAATAACACCTTAAGACACACATCAACCAAAACCCTAATGTCACCTAGATACTCCAATGTCACCTCAAGTATCCGTGGGTATGATTATACGATATGCATCACACAATCTCAGATTCATCTATTCAACCAACACATAGAACGTCAAAGAGTGCCCCAAAGTTTCTATCGAAGAGTCAAGACGAAAACATGTGCCATCCCCTATGCATAGGTTCATGGGCGGAACCCGCAAGTTGATCACCAAAACATACATCAAGTGAATCAACAGAATACCCCATTGTCACCACGGGTATCCCACGCAAGACATACATCAAGTGTTCTCAAATCCGATAAGATAACTTCAAAGGGAAAACTCAATCCATTACAAGAGAGTAGAGGGGAAGGAACATCATAAGATCCAACTATAATAGCAAAGCTCGCGATACATCAAGATCGTATCACTTCAAGAACACGAGAGAGAGAGAGAGAGAGAGATCAAACACATAGCTACTGGTACATTCCCTCAGCTCCGAGGGTGAACTACTCCCTCCTCGTCATGGAGAGCGTCGGGATGATGAAGATGGCCACCGGTGAGGGATCCCCCCCTCCGGCAGGGTGCCGGAACAGGGTCCCGATTGGTTTTTGGTGGCTACAGAGGCTTCCGGCGGCGGAACTCCCGATCTCTTTTGTCCCCCGATGGTTTTAGGGTATATTGGTATATATAGGAGGAAGAAATACGTCAGGGGAGCCACGAGGGGCCCACGAGGGTGGAGGGCGTGCCCCCTGCCTCGTGCCCTCCTCGTTGATTCCCTGACGTGCATTCCAAGTCCCCTGGATTGCTTCTGTTCGAAAAATAACTTTTCTGAAGGTTTCGTTCCATTTGGACTCCGTTTGATATTCCTTTTCTGCGAAACACTGAAACAAGGGAAAAAACAGAAACTGGAACTGGGCTCTGAGTTAATAGGTTAGTCCAAAAAATAATATAAAAGTGCATAGTAAATCCCATTAAACATCCAAGATGGGTAACATAATAGCATGAATACTTCATAAATTATAGATACGTTGGAGACGTATCAGCATCCCCAAGCTTAATTCCTGCTCGTCCTTGAGTAGGTAAATGATAAAAGAAAGAATTTATGAAGTGTGAATGCTAGCAGGTGCATAAATTTGATCAATGATAATTTCAATCACCTTTTCTAGCATCATTATATGTCATAACAGTAGCTCAAATCATAAAGCTTCTCATGATCAAGTAACAAGCTATTCACATGTTAAAGTATAGATCATAAACCTACTTGAAAACTAACAAACCGTGTTATTAGTCATCAAAATTACAATTCATCTTATTTTCAGGAAGAGTCTATGTCAGAGCTTTGATTTAGCAAACTCCACATACTCAACTATCATTTAGTCTTCCACAATTGCTAACACTCACGCGATATTTATGGGTTCAAAGTTTTAATCAGACACAGAGAAAGATAGGGGCTTACAGATTTGCCTCCCAACCTTTTACCTCAAGGGTAATATCAACAATAATAGCTCATGATGCCTTACATCCAATTGGATATATATATATATATATATATATATATATATATATATATATATATATATCAGAATCTTTCCAACACAAGGTGCTTGCCAAAGGATAAAATGAAAAAAGGAAAGGTGAAGATCACCATGACTCTTGCATAAAAGTAAAAGATAGGCCCTTCGCAGAGGGAAGCAGAGGTTGCCATGCGCTTTTATAGTTGGATGCACAAAATCGTAATGCGAGGGAACGTCACTTTATATTGCCACTTGTGATAGGGACCTTTATTATGCAGTCCGTCGCTTTTATTTCTTCCATATCACAATGATCGTATAAAGCTTATTTTCTCCACACTAAAAGATCATACATATTTAGAGAGCAATTTTTATTGCATGCACCGATGACAACTTACTTGAAGGATCTTACTCAATCCATAGGTAGGTATGGTGGACTCTCATGGCAATACTGGTTTAAGGGATGTTTGGAAGCACAAGTAGTATCTCTACTTGGTGCAAGGAATTTGGCTAGCATGAGGGGGAAAGGCAAGCTCAACATGTTGGGCGATCCATGACAATACACTTTATTTCAGATATAAGAAAACATAACCCATTACGTTGTCTTCCTTGTCCAACATCAACCTTTTATCATGTCATATTTTAATGAGTGCTCACAATTACAAAAGATGTCCAAGATAGTATATTTATATGTGAAATCTCTCTTCCTTCAATATTCTTTCATGAATTGCTCAAGTGACCAATACAATGTTTGCTAACCTTCAATAAATTTACCACCTCTACTTCTTATATGTAAAGTCATTACTCCCCATGGGATAAGCATAGGAAACATATATAATTTCAGATTTATTACATTCAAATAATTCAACCATTTACTCATAGGATATAAGTGAAGCACACGAGTAAATGACAAACTACTCCAGAAAGATATAAGTGAAGATCAATGAGTAGTTAAATAATTATGTAGCTATGTGAAGACTATCTCTCATTTAAGAATTTCAGATCTTGGTATTTTATTCAAACATCAAGCAAAGCTAAATAAAACTACATTTCAAGGATATCACTCATCATGTGAAGAAGCAAAAACTTAGGCTCAATCGATACTAACTGATAATTGTTGAAGAAGAAAGGTGGGATGCCTACCGGGGCATCCCCAAGCTTAGATGCTTGAGACTTGTTGAAATATTATCTTGGGGTGCCTTAGGCATCCCCAATCTTGAGCTTTTGTGCCTCCTTAATTCCTCTCATATCACGGTTTCCTAAATCTCGAAAGCTTCATCCACACCAAACTCAACAAGAACTCGTGAGATAAGTTAGTATAAACCAATGCAAAAACCTTATCATACTATACTGTAGCAAATCACTAAAATTATTATTCAACATTGCATACTAAATGCCTCTGCATATTTAATAGTCCTATCCTCAAATAGAATCATTAAACAAGCAAACAATGCAAACATAACAGCAATCTGCCTAAACAGGACAGTCTGTAAAGAATGCAGCAAGATCCATACTTCCCTAGCTCCAAAAATTATGAAAGAAAATTCTGACTGTAGTAAATTTATCAGATCTTATTATGCAAAAGGTTTCAACATTTTATCACATTCTGACTTTTCTAGGGAATTTTTGCAACGGCGGTAAACTTTCTGTTTTGAAACAGCAACATGTATACTTGCAAAATAAGCATGGTAAAGGCTATCCTTGACATTTTTATTGAAACTATAGATGCAAAACATTATTATAAATAACAGAAAGTAAAACAAAAGAAAATAAAATGACGCTCCAAGCAAAACACATATCATGTGGTGAATAAAAATATAGCTCCAAGTAAAGTTACCGATGAACGAAGACGAAAGAGGGGATGCCATCCGGGGCATCCCCAAGCTTAGGCTCTTGGTTGTCCTTGAATATTACCTTGGGGTGCCTTGGGCATCCCCAAGCTTAGGCTCTTGCCACTCCTTATTCCATAGTCCATCGAATCTTTACCCAAAACTTGAAAACTTCACAACACAAAACTTAACAGAAAATCTCGTGAGCTCCGTTAGCGAAAGAAAACAAAACACCACTCCAAGTTACTGTAATGAACTCATTCCTTATTTATATTGGTGTTAAACTTACTGTATTCAAACTTCTCTATGGTTTATAAACTATTTTACTAGCCATAGATTCATCAAAATAAGCAAACAACACACGAAAAACAGAATCTGTCAAAAACAGAACAGTCTGTAGTAATCTGTAACTAACACAAACTTCTGGAACTCAAACAATTATAAAATAAATTGGTGGACCTGAGGAATTTGTCTAGTAATCATCTGCAAAAAGAATAAACTAAAAATAACTTTTCTGTAAAAAATGACAGCTAAACTCGTGAGCGCTAAAGTTTCTGTTTTTTACAGCATGATCATAAAGACTTCACCCAAGTCTTCCCAAAGGTTCTACTTGGCACAAACACTAATTAAAACACAAAACCACATCTAAAAAGAAGCTAGATAGATTATTTATTCCTAAACAGAACCAAAAAGCAAGAAACTAAAATAAAAAATCGGGTTGCCTCCCAACAAGCGCTATCGTTTAACGCCCCTAGCTAGGCATGATGATTTCAATGATGCTCACATAAAAGATAAGAATTGAAACATAAAGAGAGCATCATGAAGAATATTGAAAGTCGCCTAGAGGGGGGGGGGGTGAATAGGCGCTTTAAAATAATTACGGTTTAGGCTTGAACAAATGCGGAATAAACCTAGCGGTTAATTTGACAAGCACAAAACCTACAACAACTAGGCTCACCTATGTGCACCAACAACTTATGCTAAGCCAGATAAACAACTAAGTGATAGCAAGATATATGACAAGAAACAATATGGCTATCACAAAGTAAAGTGCATAAGTAAAGGGTTCAGGTAAGAGATAACCGAGGCACGCGGAGACGACGATGTATCCCGAAGTTCACACCCTTGCGGATGCTAATATCCGTTTGGAGCGGTGTGGAGGCACAATGCTCCCCAAGAAGCCACTAGGGCCACCGTAATCTCCTCACGCCCTCGCACAATGCAAGATGCCGTGATTCCACTAAGGGACCCTTGAGGGCGGTCACCAAACCCGTACAAATGGCAACCCTTGGGGGCGGTCACCGAACCCGTACACTTTGGCAACCCTTGGGGGCGGTCACCGGTACCCGTCAAATTGCTCGGGGCGATCTCCACAACCTAATTGGAGACCCCGACGCTTGCCCGGAGCTTTACACCACAATGATTGAGCTCCGAACACCACCAACCGTCTAGGGCGCCCAAGCACCCAAGAGGAACAAGCTCAAGGGCACCAAGCACCCAAGAGTAATAAGCTTCTCAACTTGTAACTTCCACGTATCACCGTGGAGAACTCAAACCGATGCGCCAAATGCAATGGCAAGGGCACACGGAGTGCCCAAGTCCTTCTCTCTCAAATCCCACCGAAGCAACTAATGCTAGGGAGGAAAATGAGAGGAAGAACAAGAAGGAGAACACCAAGAACTCCAAGATCTAGATCCAAGGGGTTCCCCTCACATAGAGGAGAAAGTGATTGGTGGAAATGTGGATCTAGATCTCCTCTCTCTTTTCCCTCAAAAACTAGCAAGAATCCATGGAGGGATTGAGAGTTAGCAAGCTCGAAGAAGGTCAATAATGGGGGAAGAACACGAGCTCAAAGGATAAGGTTCATTGGGGAAGAAGACCCCCTTTTATAGAAGGGGAAAAATCCAACCGTTATGTGCTCAGCCCGCACACGAGCGGTACTACCGCTCCACGAGCGGTACTACCGCTCTGGCGGAAGAAGCAGGGAAAAGGAGCAACCAAACATGAACCTTGGGGCGGTAGTACCGCTTATAAGCGGTACTACCGCGCACCCCAGCGGTACTACCGCTGGAGGAGCAGAACACGGGACCAAAAAACAGTAGCGGTACTACCGCCCATCAGGGCGGTACTACCGCTTATAGGTGGAACTGCCGTGCCTTACTGCCGTGCAACTACTGCAAAACTCGACACGAAAAATGCAAGACCCAAAATCGAGGCGGTACCAGCGCGGAACCGTAGCCGTACTACCGCTTATGGCCATAGGCGGTACTACCGCTTTGGACAGCGGTACTACCGCTTGGGGTGATAAGCGGTACTGCCGCTCTGGCCGCGGTACTACCGCTAGGAAACCAAAACTGCCATAACTTCTGCATATGAGCTCCGAATTGAGCAAACTCAAGCTTGTTGGATTGAGAAAGACGAGTAGCATCAAAACATCATAGTAAGAAGAGGCAAGGGAGGTATGCAAAAAAATAGAGGAGTGAAACCTCCAACCGAGAAGAACCGGCATAACCTCCAACATCGAAAACATCATAGAAGATGCGAGTGAACTCCGTTTTCGATGAACTCGAGCTTGTCATCAAGATGACCATAAGCTCCAAAACTCACAAAGAGAAGAACCAAACAAGAACCAACAAAGATGATGCAAGGATGCAATGGTTTGAGCTCTGTATGAACGATACGATCAAGCTACTCATCGAGAGCCCCCCTTGATAGTACCGCAATCGATCCTATAACCCGGTCTCCCAACTACCATCATGAGACCGGTAAAATAGAAAACCTATCAAGAGCAAACCTTTGCCTTGCACATGGTCCACTTGAGCTAGATGATGACGATCTTGACTCCCTCAAGTTGGACCACCTTTCTTGGTTGTGTTGGCTCGATGAAGACTAGTTGATTGCTCCCCCATACTCCACTATGGGTGAGCCACTCTTCCGCACATCTTCACCAGTCCATTGTCACCACAATGGACGGCAAGCTTCAAGCATTTGATCTCGTCATGATGCTTCACTTGAACTTGCGCACCGCAACATCTTCACAAGTCCATTGTCGCTACAATGGACGGCAAGCTTCAAGCATTTGATCTCTTCATGATGCTTCACTTGAACTTGCACACCGCAACCTAACCCCACAAAGAACTCTCACGAAGATCATGGGTTAGTACACAAAGCGTAATCGACAATGCTTACCACACCATGGGATCGCTTGATCCCTCTCGGTACATCTTGTGCGCTTTGTGTGTTGATCAACTTGATTCACTCTTGACTTAGTCTTGATCAACCTTGACTCTTTCCAACTCTCTTCATTTGGATGATGTCTTGAAGGTAAACATGAATGATCACACAATCTTCTTCTTCAAGACATGCTTGCAATAAGTTCTACTCTCACATGACCAATCTTTGGATAATTCCTTAATAACACCTTGGTCACCACATAAACTCCTTGAAACCAACACATGGACTTCAAGAAATGCCTATGGACAAATCCTTCAAATATAACTCAAGGCAACCATTAGTCCATAGAGATTGTCATCAATTACCAAAACCAAACATGGGGGCACCGCATGTTCTTTCAAATATGACTAGCACATTTAAGTCTAACCCACTTCCTATGCATAGGGATTTTGTGAGAAAACAACTTATGGGAACAATAATCAACTTGCATAGGAAGGTAAAACAAGCATAACTTCAAAACTTTAAGCACATAGAGAGGAAACTTGATATTGTTGCAATTCCTACAAGCATATATTCCTCCCTCATAATAATTTTCAGTAGCATCATGAATGAATTCAACAATATAACCAACACCTAAAGCATTCTTTTCATGATCTACAATCATAGAAAATTTACTACTCTCCACATAAGCAAAAGTCTTCTCATTCGGGATAGTGGGAGTACCATAAGAGACTTCAATACTATAAATCGTTTCCACATTAAAAGAGTAATGTTCAGAAAAAGGGGAATCATAATCATGACAAGTTTTATAAATATAATCATCACTACTCTTTATAGCATAAGTTTCATCACAATAATCATCATAAGTAGCAACTTTGTTCTCATAATAATCGATTGAAACCTCTTCCAAGATAGTGGAATCATTACTAAATAAAGTCATGACCTCTCCAAATCCACTTTCATAATTATCATAAGTAGGAGGCATGCTATCATCATTATAAATTTGCATATCAAAACTTGGGAGACTAAAGATATCATCTTCATTAAACGTAGCATCCCCAAGCTTGGGACAAACATTAATTGCAGCAAATATATTCTCAAAAACATCATCTTCTTCAAACATAGCATACCCAAGCTTGGGAATTTTCATATCATAAGCATAATCACTCTCGTCATTAATAGTATGGATAGCACCAATAGTATAGCAATTATCATATTCTTCCAAGTAAGTGCAAAAAAGATTTTCAAGATCATAAGAAGTATCATTATCTTCCCAATCATAATCATCACAATAAGCAATAGGCATAACGAGATCATCATCAAGTGCATCATCTTCCACAATTATATTTGATTCATTTTCATGAGGCACGACAATAATAGGAGCAACATTATTTGGTAGAGATATCTTTTTACCTTTGCTTCTCCGTCTTTTCTATTTCTTCTTCACATCATGTGCGGATTTCTCCCTCTTTTTTGAGCTCCTTATTGATGAGATTGGTTGAATAGAAAGCTCCTCCTCATTACCTGATTCATCATAAGAAATAATAGGAGGATATTGGGAAGTCTCTTCCCTTTCATTAGTGTTCTCTTCATCTTCTATTTGTTTTCTTTTCTTTATGTAATTGGCAATATAAGGATTTTCGATGCAATTCACCGCACAATACATATAAATTCCTTCTAGATCAAAATGAAGAACTCTATCAAGGGCAAATTCTAGAATAACCTTAGTTATACGTTTCATTTCTTCATAACCCAAGAGCAAACTAAGTTCATTATGATGTGCAAGGGAAATCAAGTCATCACAATTTTTGGACACGATACGATCATGAAACAATTTGCATTGGGTACTGAAATGATCATGTTCATTGCAAAGTTCACAAGTACGGCTAAGAAAATTTAAATTTTCAGCACAAACATCTAGCCTTTCTTGCAACAATTTAGTTTCTAAATGCTTATGCCTCTTGCAATATCTATCTTCCCTATTTGGTGTGTACTTGCAAACCGAATGCACTCCACAAAAATTGACATGCATATAAGAGATATTTTCATCATGACTAGTGCAATCATCATTAGTACTATGGATGTTCAAGGAGTTCATACTAACAACATTGCAATCATGCTCATCATTCAAAGATTCAGTGCCAAACATTTTAATGCATTCTTCTTCTAACACTTTGGCACAATTTTCCTTACCATCATTCTCACGAAAGATATTAAAAAGATGAAGCGTATGAGACAAACTCAATTCCATTTTTTGGTAGTTTTCTTTTATCAACTAAACTAGTGCTACAACAAGAAACAAAAAGATTCGATTGCAAGATCTAAAGATATACCTTCAAGCACTCACCTCCCCGGCAACGACGCCAGAAACTACTTGATGTCTACTACGCAACCTTCTTCTTGTAGACGTTGTTGGGCCTCCAAGTGCAGAGGTTTGTAGGACAGTAGGAAATTTCCCTCAAGTGGATGACCTAAGGTTTATCAATCCGTGGGAGGCGTAGGATGAAGATGGTCTCTCTCAGACAACCCTGCAACCAAATAACAAAGAGTCTCTTGTGTCCCCAACACACCCAATACAATGGTAAATTGTATAGGTGCACTAGTTCGGGGAAGAGATGGTGATACAAGTGGAATATGGATGCTAGATATAGGTTTTTGTAATCTGAAAATCTAAAACAACAAGGTAACTAATGATAAAAGTGAGCACAAACGGTATTGCAATGATAGGAAACAAGGCCTAGGGTTCATACTTTCACTAGTGCAAGTTCTCTCAACAATAATAACATAATTGGATCATATAACTATCCCTCAACATGCAACAAAGAGTCACTCCAAAGTCACTAATAACGGAGAACAAACGAAGAGATTATGGTAGGGTACGAAACCACCTCAAAGTTATTCTTTTCGATCAATCCATCGGGCTATTCCTATAAGTGTCACAAACAGCCCTAGAGTTCGTAGTAAAATAACACCTTAAGACACACATCAACCAAAACCGTAATGTCACCTAGATACTCCAATTTCACCTCAAGTATCGGTGGGTATGATTATACGATATGCATCACACAATCTCAGATTCATCTATTCAACCAACACATAGAACCTCAAAGAGTGCCCCAAAGTTTCTACCGGAGAGTCAAGACGAAAACATGTGCCAACCCCTATGCATAGGTTCATGGGCGGAACCCGCAAGTTGATCACCAAAACATACATCAAGTGAATCAATAGAATACCCCATTGTCACCACGGGTATCCCACGCAAGACATACATCAAGTGTTCTCAAATCCTTAAAGACTCAATCCGATAAGATAACTTCAAAGGGAAAAATCAATCCATTACAAGAGAGTAGAGGGGAAGGAACATCATATGATCCAACTATAATAGCAAAGCTCGCGATACATCAAGATCGTATCACCTCAAGAACAGGAGAGAGAGATCAAACACATAGCTACTGGTACATACCCTCAGCCCCGAGGGTGAACTACTCCCTCCTCGTCATGGAGAGCACCGGGATGATGAAGATGGCCACCGGTGAGGGATCCCCCCCTCCGGCAGGGTGCCGGAACAGGGTCCCGATTGGTTTTTGGTGGCTACAGAGGCTTGCGGCGGCGGAACTCCTGATCTCTTTTGTCCCCCGATGGTTTTAGGGTATATTGGTATATATAGGAGGAAGAAATACGTCAGGGGAGCCACGAGGGGCCCACGAGGGTGGAGGGCACGCCCAGGGTGGTGGGCGCGCCCCCCTGCCTCGTGCCCTCCTCGTTGATTCCCTGACGTGCACTCCAAGTCCCCTGGATTGCTTCCGTTCCAAAAATAACTTTTCCGAAGGTTTCGTTCCGTTTGGACTCCGTTTGATATTTCTTTTCTACGAAACATTGAAACAAGGGAAAAAACAGAAACTGGCACTGGGCTCTGGGTTAACAGGTTAGTCCCAAAAATAATATAAAAGTGCATAGTAAAGCCCATTAAACATCCAAGATGAATAATATAATAACATGAATACTTCATAAATTATAGATACGGTCGAGACCTACCACCCTACCCCCCTGGGCGTGCCCCCCTATCTCGTGGACGACTCGGAGACTCCCCTGACGTGAGACCGACGCAAAAAATCCTATAAATACAGAAACCCCCAGAAGAAAACTAGATCGGGAGTTCCGCCGCCTCAAGCCTCTGTAGCCACCAAAAACCAATCGGGGACCTGTTCCAGCACCCTGCCGGAGGGGGGATCCATCACCGGTGGCCATCTTCATCATCCCGGCGCTCTCCATGACGAGGAGGGAGTAGTTCACCCTCGGGGCTGAGGGTATGTACCAGTAGCTATGTGTTTGATCGCTCTCTCTCTCTCTCTCGTGTTCTTGATTTGGCACGATCTTGATGTATTGCGGGCTTTGCTATTATGGTTGGATCTTATGATGTTTCTCCCCCTCTACTCTCTTGTAATGGATTGAGTTTTCCCTTTGAAGTTATCTTATCGGATTGAGTCTTTAAGGATTTGAGAACACTTGATGTATGTCTTGCATGTGCTTATTTGTGGTGACAATGGGATATTCACGTGATCTACTTGATGTATGTTTTGGTGATCAACTTGCGGGTTCAGTGATCTTGTGAACTTATGCATAGGGGTTGGCACACGTTTTCGTCTTGACTCTCCGGTAGAAACTTTTGGGCACTCTTTGAAGTTCCTTGTGTTGGTTGAATAGATGAATCTGAGATTGTGTGATGCATATCGTATAATCATACCCACAGATACTTGAGGTGACATTGGAGTATCTAGGTGACATTAGGGTTTTGGTTGATTTGTGTCTTAAGGTGTTATTCTAGTACGAACTCTAGGATAGATCGAATGGAAAGAATAGATTCATGTTATTTTACCATGGACTCTTGAATAGATCGATCAGAAAGGATAACTTTGAGGTGGTTTCGTACCCTACAATAATCTCTTCGTTTGTTCTCCGCTATTAATGACTTTGGAGTGACTCTTTGTTGCATGTTGAGGGATAGTTATATGATCCAGTTATGTTATTATCGTTGAGAGAACTTGCACTAGTGAAAGTATGAACCCTGGGCCTTGTTTCGAAGCATTGCAATACCGTTTCTGCTCACTTTTATTACTTGTTACCTTGCTGTTTTTATAATTTCAGATTAGAAAAACCTCTATCTACCATCCATATTGCACTTGTATCACCATCTCTTCGCCGAACTAGTGCACCTATACAATTTACCATTGTATTGGGTGTGTTGGGGACACAAGAGACTCTTTGTTATTTGGTTGCAGGGTTGTTTGAGAGAGACCATCTTCATCCTACGCCTCCCACGGATTGATAAACCTTAGGTCATCCACTTGAGGGAAATTTGCTACTGTCCTACAAACCTCTGCACTTGGAGGCCCAACAACATCTACAAGAAGAAGGTTATGTAGTAGACATCACGACAGTAATTTGTTCACCCACCGTAATACATGCTATCTTGAGAGAAGCCACTAGTGAAACCTATGGCCCCCGGGTCTCTTTCTTATTATACTGCATCTCTTTTATTTACATCGCATCTAGTTTACTATTTTGCAATCTTTACTTTCCAATCTATACAACAAAAATACCAAAAGTATTTACTTTACTATCTTTATTAGGTCTCACTTTTGCGAGTGACCGTGAAGGGATTGGCAACCCCTTTATAGCGTTGGTTGCAAGGTTCTGGATTGTTTGTGCAGGTACTAGGTGACTTGTGCGTTATCTCCTACTGGATTGATACCTTGGTTCTCAAAACTGAGGGAAATACCTACGCTACTTTGCTGCATCACCCTTTCCTCTTGACGGGAAAACCAACGCATGCTCAAGAGGTAGCAGCCCCTGGGTCTGAATTGGACTAGGGGAAGGGGGCGGCGCTCCCCTTTCCTTCCCTTCCCCCTCTTCCTTCCTTCCCCCCTCTCCCTCTTGGTGGATTCCTATTAGGACTTGGAGTCCTAGTAGGATTCCCCTCTTGGGGCGCGCCCTTGGGGCCGGCCGGCCCTCCCCTCCTCCCTCCTTTATATACGGGGGAGGGGGGCAGCCCATAGACACACAAGTTGATCTTTTAGCCGTGTGCGGTGCCCCCCTCCACAAAAACACATCTCGGTCATATCGTCATAATGCTTAGGCGAAGCCCTGCGCCGGTAACTTCATCATCACCCTCACCATGCTGTCGTGCTGATGAAACTCTCCCTCGGCCTCAACTGGATCAAGAGTTCGAGGGACGTCACCGAGCTGAAAGTGTGTAGATCGCGGAGTTGCCGTGAGTTCGGTACTGGGATCGGTTGGATCGCGAAGACGTTCGACTACATCAACTGCGTTACTAAATGCTTCCGCTTTCGGTCTACGAGGGTACGTGGACACACTCTCCCCGCTCGTTGTTATGCTTCTCCTAGATAGATCTTGCGTGATCGTAGGATTTTTTTTTTGAAATACTACGTTCCCCAACAGTGGCATCCGAGCCAGGTCTATGCGTAGATGTTATATGCACGAGTAGAACACAATGAGTTGTGGGCGATAATAGTCATACTGCTTACCAGCAACGTCTTACTTTGATTCGGCGGTATTGTTGGATGAAGCGGCCCAGACCGACATTACATGACCGCATTCATGAGACTGGTTCTACCAACGTGCTTCGCACATAGGTGGCTAGTGGGTGTATGTTTCTCCAACTTTAGTTGAATCGAGTTTGACTACGCCCGGTCCTTGTTGAAGGTTAAAACAACACACTTGACGAAAATTCGTTGTGGTTTTGATGCGTAGGTAAGAACGGTTCTTGCTAGAAGCCCGTAGCAGCCACGTAAAACTTGCAACAAGAAAGTAGAGGATGTCTAACTTGTTTTTGCAGGGCTTGCTGTGATGTGATATGGTCAAGACATGATGTGATATAATTTGTTGTATGAGATGCTCATGTTTTGTAACAGAGTTATCGGCAACTAGCAGGAGCCATATGGTTGTCGCTTTATTGTATGCAATGCAATCGCCATGTAATTGCTTTAATTTATCACTAAGCGGTAGCGATAGTCGTAGAAGCAATAGTTGGCAAGACGACAACGATGCTACGATGGAGATCAAGGTGTCGCGCCGGTGACGATGGAGATCATGACGATGCTTCGGTGATGGAGATCATGAGCACAAGATGATGATGGCCATATCATTTCACATATTTTGATTGCATGTGATGTTTATCTTTTATGCATCTTATTTTGCTTAGTACGGCGGTAGCATTATAAGATGACCCCTTACTAAAATTCAAGGTATAAGTGTTCTCCCTGAGTATGCACCGTTGCTACAGTTCATCGTGCCGAGACACCACGTGATGATCGAGTGTGATAAGCTCTACGTTCACATACAACAGGTGCCAGCCAGTTTTGCACACGCAGAATACTCGGGTTAAACTTGACGAGCCTAGCATATGCAGATATGGCCTCGGAACACTGAGAACGAAAGGTCGAGCGTGAATCATATAGTAGTGATCAACATAGTGATGTTCACCATTGAAAGCTACTCCATCTCACGTGATGATTGGACATGGTTTATTTGATATGGATCACGTGATCATTTAGATGACTAGAGGGATGTCTATGTAAGTGGGAGTTCTTAAGTAATATGATTAATTGAACTTTAATTTATCATGAACTTAGTTATGATAGTATTTGCATATCTATGTTGTAGATCAATAGCTCGCGATGTAGTTCCCCGCTTGTTTTTTGATATGTTCCTAGAGAAAAATAAGTTGAAAGATGTTAGTAGCAATGATGCGGACTAGGTCCATGATCTGAGGATTATCCTCATTGCTGCACAGAAGAATTATGTCCTTGATGCACCGCCAGATGACAGAACTATTGCAGGAGCAGATGCAGACGTTATGAATGTTTGTCAAGCTCGGTATGATGACTACTTAATAGTTTAGTGCACCATGCTTTACGGCTTAGAACCGAGACTTCAAAAATTGTTTTGAACGACATGGAGCATATGAGATGTTCCAAGAGTTGAAATTGGTATTTCAGACTCATGCCCGTGTTAAGAGGTATGAGACCTCTGACAAAGTACTTTGCCTACAAGATGGAGGAGAATAGCTCAGCTAGTGAGAATGTGCTCAGAATGTCTGAGTACTACAATCACTTGAATCAAATGGGAGTTAATCTTCCAGATAAGATAGTGATTGACAAAGTTCTCTAGTCACTATCACCGAGTTACTAGAACTTCATGATGAACTATAATATGCAAGGGATAACGGAAACAATTCCCAAGCTCTTCGTGATGCTGAAATCGGCAAAGGTAGAAATCAAGAAAAAGCATCAAGTGTTGATGGTTGACAAGACCACTAGTTTCAAGTAAAAGGGCAAGGGAAAGAAAGGGAACTTCAAGAAGAATGGCAAACAAATTGCCACTCCCATGAAGAAGCCCAAAGCTAGACCCAAGCCTGAAACTGAGTGCTTCTAATGCAAAGGAAATGGTCACTGGAAGTGGAACTGCCCTAGATACTTGACGGATAAGAAGGATGGCAAAGTGAACAAAGGTATATTTGATATACATGTTATTGATGTGTACTTTACTAGTGTTTATAGCAACCCCTCGGTATTTGATACTGGTTCAGTTGCTAAGAGTAGTAACTCGAAACGGGAGTTGCAAAATAAACAGAGACTAGTTGAGGGCGAGGTGATGATGTGAGTTGGAAGTGATTCCAAGGTTGATAAGATCACCATCGCACACTCCCTTTACCTTCGGGATTAATGTTGAACCTAAAATAAATGTTATTGGTGTTTGCGTTGAGCATGAATATGATTGGATCATGTTTATTGCAATACGATTATTCATTTAAGTCAAAGAATAATTGTTGTTCTATTTACATGAATAAAACCTTCTATGGTCATACACTTAATATAAATGGTTTATTGAATCTCGATCGTAGTGATACACATACTCATAATATTGAAGCCAAAAGATGCAAAGTTAATAATGATAATGCAACTTATATGTGGCACTGTCGATTAGGTCATATTGGTGTAAAGCGCATGAAGAAACTCCATGCTGATGGACTTTTGGAATCACTTGATACTTGCGAACCATGCCTTATGGACAAGATGACTAAAACTCCGTTCTGCAGAACAATGGAGCGAGCAACTGACTTATTGGAAATAATACATACTGATGTATGCGGTCCGATGAGTGTTGAGGCTCGCGGTGGGTATCGTTATTTTCTGACCTTCACAGATGATATGAGCAGATATGGGTATATCTACTTAATGAAACATAAGTCAAAAACATTTGAAAAGTTCAAAGAATTTCAGAGTGAAGTGGAAAATCATCGTAACAAGAAAATAAAGTTTCTACGATCTGATCGTGGAGATGAATATTTGAGTTATGAGTTTGGTCTTCATTTGAAACAATGTGGAATAGTTTCACAACTCACGCCACCTGGAACACCACAGCGTAATGGTGTGTCCGAACGTCGTAACCGTACTTTATTGGATATGGTGCAATCTATGATGTCTCTTACCGATTTACCATTATCGTTTTGGGGTTATGCATTAGAGACAGCTGCATTCACGTTAAATAGGGCATCATCTAAATCCGTTGAGATGACACCATATGAACTGTGGTTTAGCAAGAAACCTAAACTGTCGTTTCTTAAACTTTGGGGCTGCGATGCTTATGTGAAAAAGCTTCAACCTGATAAGCTCGAACCCAAATCGAAGAAATGCGTCTTCATAGGATACCCAAAGGAAATTGTTGGGTTCAACTTCTATCACGGATCCGAAGGCAAGATATTCATTGCTAAGAATGGATCCTTTCTAGAGAAGGAGTTTCTCTCAAAAGAAGTGAGTGGGAGGAAAGTAAAACATGATGAGGTAATTGTACCTTCTCCCAAATCTGAAAGTAGTTCATCACAAAAATCGGTTCCAACGATGCCTACACCAATTAGTGAGGAAGTTAATGATGATGATCATGAAACTTCAGATCAAGTTACTACCGAACCTCGTAGGTTAAACAGAATATGTTCCGCACCAGAGCGGTACGGTAATCCTATTATGGGAATCATGTTACTAGACCATGACGAACCTACGAACTATGAGGAAGCGATGATGAGCCCAGATTCCGCGAAATGGTTTGAGGCCATGAAATCTGAGATGGGATCCATGTATGAGAACAAAGTATGGACTTTGCTTGACTTGCCCAATGATCGGCAAACCATAGAGAATAAAATGGATCTTCAAGAGGAAGATGGACGCTGATAGTAGTGTTACTATATACAAAGCTCGACTTGTCGAAAAAGGGTTTTTGACAAGTTCAAGATGTTGACTACGATGAGATTTTCTTATTCGTATTGATGCTTAAAGTCTGTCCGAATCATGTTAGTAATTGCCACATTTCATGAAATCTGGCAAATGGATGTAAAAAAAACTACATTCCTTAATGGATTTCTTAAAGAAGAGTTGTATATGATGCAACAAGAAGGTTTTGTCAATCCTAAAGGTGCTAACAAAGTGTGCAAGCTCCAGCAATCCATCTATGGACTTGTGCAAGCATCTCGAAGTTGGAATATATGCTTTGATAAGGTGATTAAAGTGTATGGTTTTATACAGACTTGCGTTGAAGCCTGTATTTACAAGAAAGTGAGTGGGAGCACTACAACATTTCTGATAAGTATATGTGAATGACATATTGTTGATCGGAAATAATGTAGAATTTTTTATGGAAAGCATAAAGGAGTGTTTGAAAGGAGTTTTTCAAAGAAAGACCTCGGTGAAGCTGCTTACATATTGAGCATCAAGCTCTATAGAGATAGAACAAGACGCTTGATAAGTTTTTTCAATGAGTACATACCTTGACAAGATTTTGAAGTAGTTCAAAATGGAACAGTCAAAGAAGGAGTTCTTGCCTGTGTTGCAAGGTGTGAAGTTGAGTAAAGACTCAAAACCCGACCACGACAGAAAATAGAAAGAGAATGAAAATTCATTCCCTATGCCTTAGTCATAGGTTCTATGAAGTATGCTATGCTGTGTACTAGACCTATTGTGAACCTCACCATGAGTTTGACAAGAGGGTACAATAGTGATCCAGGAGTAGATCACTGGACAGCGGTCAAAATTATCCTTAGTGGAATAAGGAAATATTTCTCGGTTATGGATGTGATAAAGAGTTCGTCATAAAGAGTTACGTCGATGCGCGCTTTGACACCAATCTGGATGACTCTGAGTCTCAATCTGGATACATATTGAAAGTGGGAGCATTTAGCTAGAGTAGCTTGGTGCAGAGCATTGTAGACATAGAAATTTGTAAAATACATACGGATCTGAATGTGGCAGACCCATTGACTAAACCTCTCTCACAAGCAAAACATGATCACACCTTAGTACTCTTTGGGTGTTAATCACATGGCGGTGTGAACTAGATTATTGACTCTAGTAAACCCTTTGGGTATTGGTCACATAGCGATGTGAACTTTAGAGTGTTAAATCACATGACGATGTGAACTATTGGTGTTAAATCACATAGCGATGTGAACTAGATTATTGACTCTAGTGCAAGTGGGAGACTGAAGGAAATATGCCCTAGAGGCAATAATAAAGTTATTATTTTATTTCCTTATATCATGATAAATGTTTATTATTCATGCTAGCATTGTATTAACCGGAAACTTGATACATGTGTGAATACATAGGCAAAACAAAGTGTCCCTAGTATGCCTCTACTAGACTAGCTCGTTAATCAAAGATGGTTAAGTTTTTTGACCATAGACATGTGTTGTCATTTGATGAACGAGATCACATCATTAGAGAATGATGTGATGGACAAGACCCATCCATTAGCTTAGCATTATGATCGTTGAGTTTTATTGCTATTGCTTTCTTCATGACTTATACATATTCCTCTGACTATGAGATTATGCAACTCCCGAATACCGGAGGAAGATCTTGTGTGCTATCCAACGTCACAACATAACTGGGTGATTATAAAGATGCTCTACAGGTGTCTCCGAAGGTATTTGTTGGGTTGGCATAGATATAGATTATAATTTGACACTCCAAGTATCGGAGAGGTATCTCTGGGCCCTCTCGGTAATGTGCTACCTCTTGAGCACTGCGTTGGTTTTCCCTTGAAGAGGAAAGGGTGATGCAGTAAAGCAGCGTAAGTATTTCCCTCAGTTTTTGAGAACCAAGGTATCAATCTAGTAGGAGGCCACGCACGATTCCCTTGCACCTACACAAACAAATAAAATCCTCGCAACCAGCGCAATAAAGGGGTTGTCAATCCCTTCCCGGTCACTTACGAAAGTGAGATCTGATAGATATGATAAGATAATATTTTAGGTATTTTTATGATAAAGATGCAAAGTAAAGAAAGAAAAATAAAAACGGCGCCAGAAATAGCTTGTTGACGGGAGATTAATATGATGGAAAATAGACCCGGGGGCCATAGGTTTCACTAGTGGCTTCTCTCAAGAGCAAAAGTATTACGGTGGGTAAACAAATTACTGTTGGGCAATTGACAGAACTGAGCATAGTTATGAGAATATCTAGGTATGATTATGTATATAGGCATCACATCCGAGACAAGTAGACCGACTCCTGCCTGCATGTACTACTATTACTCCACACATCGACAGCTATCCAGCATGCATCTAGAGTATTAAGTTCAAAAGAACAGAGTAACACTTTAAGTAAGATGACATGATGTAGAGGGATAAATTCATGCAATATGATATAAACCCCATCTTGTTATCCTAGATGGCAACAATACAATACGTGCCCTGCTGCCCCTACTGTCACTGGGAAAGGACACCGCAAGATTGAACCCAAAGCTAAGCACTTCTCCCATTGGAAGAAAGATCAATCTAGTAGGCCAAACCAAACTGATAATTCGAAGAGACTTGCAAATATAACCAATCATACATAAAAGAATTCAGAGAAGATTCAAATATTGTTCATAGATAAACTTGATCATAACCCCACAATTCATCGGTCTCAACAAACACACCGCAAAAGAAGATTACATCGAATAGATCTCCACAAGAGAGGGGGAGAACATTGTATTGAGATCCAAAAAGAGAGAAGAAGCCATCTAGCTAATAACTATGGACCCGAAGGTCTGAGGTAAACTACTCACACATCATCGGAGAGGATATGGTGTTGATGTAGAAGCCCTCCGTGATCGATTCCCCCTCAGGCGGAGCTCCGGAAAAGGCCCCAAAGATGGGATCTCACGGGTACAGAAGGTTGCGGCGGTGGAATTTGGTTTTTGGCTCCGTATCTGGTAGTTTGGGGGTACGTAGGTATATATAGGAGGAAGAAGTACGTCGGTGGAGCAACGTGGGCCCCACGAGGGTGGAGGGCGCGCCCAGGGGGGTAGGCGCGGCCCCCTACCTCGTGCCTTCCTGGTTGATGTCTTGACGTAGGGTCCAAGTCCTCTAGATCACGTTCGTTCCGAAAATTACGTTCCCGAAGGTTTCATTCCGTTTGGACTCCGTTTGATATTCTTTTTCTGCGAAACTCTGAAATAGGCAAAAAACAGCAATTCTAGGTTGGGCCTCCGGTTAATAGGTTAGTCCCAAAATTAATATAAAAGTGTATAATAAAGCCCAATAATGTCCAAAACAGAATATAATATAGCATGGAACAATCAAAAATTATAGATACGTTGGAGACGTATCATAATGCACATCACTATAAGCCTTGCAAGCAATGTGACTAATGAGTTAGTTGCGGGCTGATCCATTACGGAACGAGTTAAAAAACTTGCCGGTAACGATATTGAACTAGGTATGGTGATACCGACGATCAAATCTCAGGCAAGTAACATACCGATGACAAAGGGAACAACGTATGTTGTTGTGCGGTTTGACCGATAAAGATTTTCGTAGAATATGTAGGAGCCAATATGAGCATCCAGGTTCTGCTATTGGTTATTGGCCGGAGATGTGTCTTGGTCATGTCTACATAGTTCTCGAACCCATAGGGTCCGCACGCTTATCGTTCGATGACGATTGGTATTATGAGTTTATGTGATTTGATGCACCGAAAGGTTGTTCGGAGTCCCAGATGAGATCACGGACATGACGAGGAGTCTCGAAATGGTCGAGACATAAAGATGGATATATTGGACCATGTTGTTCGGATACTGGAAGTGTTCCGGAGAGTTTCGGATAAAACCGAAGTGCCGGAAGGGGTTACCGGAACCCCCGAGAGAACTAATGGGCCTCTATGGGCCTTAGTGGGAAGAGAGGAAGGGCCAGGAGGGGCTGGCCGCCCCCCCCCCCTTGGGTCCTAATTGGACTAGGGGAAGGGGGCGGCGCTCCCCTTTCCTTCCCTTCCCCCTCTTCCTTCCTTCCCCCCTCTCCCTCTTGGTGGATTCCTATTAGGACTTGGAGTCCTAGTAGGATTCCCCTCTTGGGGCGCGCCCTAGGGGCCGACCGGCCCTCCCCTCCACCCTCCTTTATATACGGCGGAGGGGGGCACACCATAGACACACAAGTTGATCTTTTAGCCGTGTGCGGTGCCCCCTCCATAGAAACACACCTCGGTCATATCGTCGTAATGCTTAGGCGAAGCCCTGCCCCGGTAACTTCATCATCACCGTCACCACGCCGTCGTGCTGACGAAACTCTCCCTCGGCCTCAACTGGATCAAGAGTTCGAGGGACGTCACCGAGCTGAACGTGTGCAGATCGCGGAGGTGCCGTGCGTTCGGTACTAGGATCGGTTGGATCGCGAAGACGTTCGACTTCATCAACCGCGTTACTAAACGCTTCCGCTTTTGGTCTACGAGGGTACGTGGACAGACTCTCCCCCCTCATTGCTATGCTTCTCCTAGATAGATCTTGTGTGATCGTAGGATTTTTTTTGAAATACTACGTTCCCCAACAGCTAGGGTGTGGATGGACCCAATTGGGGATGAGCCTCCCTTATGTGATCAATTCCCTTTACTTTATAGTGTGTGCAATGATCAAGAGATCATTGTTGCTAAGTTAAGAGAATAAGTGGATGGTAAATTCTTTAGAAGACGGTTACACCCTCCCCTACTTGATCAATGGAGAGAGGTCCAAGCCAGAGTGGGGCCATGACCTCTCTCTAATGAACCTGACCAGGTTATTTGGACCTTGGGAAAAAAGAAGAAATTTACCACTAAATCTGTTTATGAGTACTTGGAGAGAAACGTAGCTGGATGTAATTACAAGTCGATTTGGAGAGTGAAAATTCCTCTAAAAATTCAGATTTTCCTTTGGAAGTTATTCCAGGATTCTGTTTTGACTAGAGATGTCATGAGCAGACGTGGATGATTGGGAAGACCTTCCCGTTCCTTTTGTGAGGAAAGAGAAACATCTCAGCATCTTTTCTTTACCTGTCCCGTGGCTAGAGTCTTATGGAGGACTATGGGATGTGTCCTGGGCACGGATCGGTGCCCCACAAATATTTGGGAATACTTCTCTTGGTGTTATACATTCCTCCCAGATGGGGAGAAGTTCTATACCTTTGGCTTAGTTGCTCTATGTTGGGCGATGTGGAATAGGCATAACAGAAAAACCTTTGAGTTCAAAAATATGAGATCCCCTTTTGATGTGGTCTACTCTGCATGTGGCTATGTTACTTATTGGGCAGGGTTGCTGAAGGGAGACGACCGGGAGGCAGTGGAGCATGGATCCAAGATGCTGAGGATCAATGCCTCGAACATGATGAGAATCTGCGCGGCACCAGGTGAATCGATGAAGAGCTGAAGATTCCAGTGCACCTGGGAGTGGATCAAGCAAACAACTACATCGCATGTTGGCTTCTTTTGAGTGCCTTTCGTGTTGGTGGTCAAAAACTTTTATGTGGTTCTCTGGTCCTGCTCTTGTCTGAGCTTTTGGTGTGGCATGATTGGTAAGGCTTGTAATGGCTGGATCGTTGAGCTGTTAGGTTCTAGTAGTGGTTTTGGTGTTACTGGGTTTTCGCCCCATGGTGAACTGCTCGATGACGGGTGTTTACCGTGGGTTTCCCAGTGATGCCTTGAACTCGCTTTCCCCTTTCTATGTTTCCTTGGTACTAAACTGAACTTATGTATTTCCATTATACGAGTAATGGAAAGGGGTTATGCCTGGTTCAAAAAAAGGTAGCACTACTCCCTTCTTTCCATAACGTGGTGCATATTTTTTTAAGAGTCAACCCATACGAACTTTGACCAAGTTTGTGAACTAAAACAATTTGCATCTGGAATGCCAAATATATATCGTTAGATATACTCCCTCCATTTTTATATACAAGGCCACTATGGAATATGCATTTTGCATGTATACAAGTCCACCAATAGTAATCGAGGAAAAATTAATGATATTTTCTCATACTAACAACCTGTTTAAGACTAGTCATAGTGGGGAGTAACTTAGAGTAGTAACATGCATATGTTACTAGTCTATGTTACTACCTCCGCAGTGGGTAGTAACATATGTGTTGTGTCATGCATCACTTCATTTATTACGTTGTAGACTCATCTTTTCTTGATATGTGTGATGTTACAGTAACTAGCTATGTTACCGCATGCCTCTCTTTCTTCATTAATTACATGCCACATCATCTATTTTGCCTAGATAAGTGTGATGTTACCACCAATGTTACTCCCATTGTGGATAGTCTAATACTTGTATGCATGCACTCATAATGACAGCCAGCTACTTCCTCCACTCAGTTTCTTTACATGCATGCGGAGTATTAATGATCCCAGTAAACAAGAAGAAAAGTTGACTTGTAAAGCAGGCATTAAATTTTACATTGTTACCTGTAATTCGAGTTTGTGGCCTTGTATACAAAAATGGAGAGAGTATCATAAAATGTAGTTTCATATTTTATATATCTGATAGTGTAGATATAAATATATTTTTTGTACACTTGGTCAAAATTTGTATTTTTCGAAGAAAAAATATATACTCACTACATTATGAAACGGGGGGAGTGCTGGTACTAACAACATGCTGTCAATGTCTCTGAGCGTTGTGCTGCACATAGCTTTTTTTAGAAACACCTATAACTTTATTCATACTCATAACAATTACAGGTACACTAATTTTGACCTAAGATTCAAGAAAATACAAAGTAACTCCTATGACTAAGAATTACAATGAAATCCCTTGAAGAAACCTTCTTCGCGGTATTAATCTTTGCTCGAAGAAATACTTCAGACATTGGTAAAGAGGCTGCAATTGGACTGGAGCAATGATGTTGTCACTCTTTCACCAACACGAACATAACCAATAATGATTTTTGAAAGCCCCTTGAGTCGCTCATCCAAAAAGATATGATGCACATAGTCTCTTTTTTGAAAAAAGGATGCACATAGCTTTGCTGGTTTGGCTATCACGTCACATCTAATGGGCCATGTTTATAATCAAGGACTTAGACATCAGGCCCATAAAGGCAAATAACAAGCCCGCATTGCATATGTATGAACTGCTTTTTCTTTTATGCAAAGAATTTGTATCTATTATAAAAGTTCATCAGAAATACAAAGTATCTTGAACATATTAAAAATTACCTCGAGGTCTTTGGACCACCGAACAACCACTATCGCCATCAGTGACAGCCGGCAAGTCTTTGTGCAAATGCCCAACCCTGACTCGCCATTCTGGATCAGTGTTCTGGAACTCCTTTGAACTCTTGAATTGATCCGAAGCGCTTGACGTCGGATCTTGCCATGGCACACGCACGATGAGCGTCCCTGACTCGCAGCCTGATTTGTATTGAATTTAGTTTTTAAATTAAATTTAGATTAGATAGAATGAAAAGGAAAAAATGAAACAAAAAAGAAAAACTAAACCTAGTCTACCTATAGCTGGGCTGGTAAAAACAGCCCCGCCCACGGCCCTCTAGCCTACTGAAGCAGTACGCCGCGACTTAACCTCAACCGCCGATCTCCCTTAGTTCTAATGGCAGACAACCCGTGTCCCTCCTCTCTCTGCACCTGATAGCGGGCCTTGCCTGTCAGTTTCATCACCCCTCCTGTCACAATCATCGTCGCACGACGTGTGACTAACTACCGAGCGAAGAAAATATTGGATCAAGAAAAGGAAGGCGGGGTACTATGATTTCTCTGCCCCACACATCGAACCAGCTTGTGTGGTTCACCGGTTCCACCGACATCACACTTAGATAGAGTTTTGGTGGATTTTATTGTTGAGGATTCTTAAAGTGGTGGATGTGCTATCCTATTGGGTTGGGCCCTTCCCCATATAAAGCCCGACGACGCGCAAGTCGGCCACGCGAGTGAAGGAAATATGCCCTAGAGGCAATAATAAAATTGTTATTTATATTTCCTTATATCATGATAAATGTTTATTATTCATGCTAGAATTGTATTAACCAGAAACTTAGTACATGTGTGAATACATAGACAAACAGAGTATCACTAGTATGCCTCTACTTGACTAGCTTGTTAATCAAAGATGGTTAAGTTTCCTAGCCATAGACATGAGTTGTCATTTGATTAATGAGGTCACGTCATTAGTGAATGATGTGATTGACAAGACCCATCCATTAGCTTAGCACGATGATCGTTTAGTTTTTTGCTATTGCTTTCTTCATGACTTATACATGTTCCTATGACTATGAGATTATGCAACTCTCGAATGCTGGAGGAACACTTAGTGTGCTATCAAATGTCACAACGTAACTGGGTGATTATAAAGATGCTCTACAGGTGTCTCCGATGGTGTTTGTTGAGTTGGCATAGATCGAGATTAGGATATTTCACTCTGATTGTCGGAGAGGTATCTCTGGGCCCTCTCGGTAATGCACATCACTATAAGCCTTGCAAGCAATGTGACTAATGAGTTAGTTACGGGATGATGCATTACGGAACGAGTAAAGAGACTTGCCGGTAACGAGATTGAACTAGGTATTGAGATACCGACGATTGAATCTCGGGCAAGTAACATACCGATGACAAAGGGAACAACGTATGTTGTTATGCGGTTTGACCGATAAAGATCTTCGTAGAATATGCGGGAGCCAATATGAGCATCCAAGTTCCACTATTGGTTATTGACTGGAGATGAGTCTCGGTCATGTCTACATAGTTCTCGAACCCGTAGGGTCCGAATGCTTAACGTTCGATGACGATCGGTATTATGAGTTTATGTGTTTTGATGTACCGAAGGTTGTTCGGAGTCCTGGATGTGATCACGGACATGACGAGGAGTCTTGAAATGGTTGAGACATAAAGATTGATATGTTGGACGATGTTATTCTGACACCGGATGAGTTCCGTGGGTCACCCGATAAATATCGGAGTGCCGGGGGATTATCGAAACCCCGGGGGAACTAATGGGCCAACATGGGCCTTGTGAAAGAGAGAGGAGGGGCCCCTAGGGCCGGCCGCGCCCCCCCTTGAGGAGTCCGAATTGGACTAGGAGGGGGCGGCACCCCCCCTCTTTCCTTCTCCCTCTCTCCCTCTCCTTCCTGCCCCCTCTCTTCCCTTGTTGGAAACCTACTAGGAATAGGATTCCTAGTAGGAATCCTACTTGGGGCGCGCCCTATGAGGGCCGGCCGGCCTCCCCATGCTCCTTTATATCCGGGGGCAGGGGCACCCTAGAACACACAAGTCACTAGTTGATTCTTAGTCGTGTGCGGTGCCCCCCTCCATAGATTTCCACCTCGGTCATATCGTTGTAGTGCTTAGGTGAAGCCCTGTGTCGGTAACTTCATCATCACCGTCATCACGCCGTTGTGCTGACGAAACTCTCCCTCATCCTCGGCTGGATCAAGAGTTCGAGGGACGTCACCGAGCTGAACGTGTGCAGATCGCAGAGCTGCCGTGCGTTCGGTACTTGATCGATTGGATCGCGAAGACGTTCGACTACATCAACCGCGTTACTTAACGCTTCCGCTTTCGGTCTACGAGGGTATGTGGACACACTTTCCCTGCTCGTTGCTATGCATCTCCTAGATAGATCTTGCGTGATCGTAGGAAAATTTTGAAATACTGCGTTCCCCTACAGTGGCATCCAAGCCAGGTCTATGCGTAGATGTAATATGCACGAGCAGAACACAAAGAGTTATGGGCGATAATAGTCATACTGTTTACTAGCATGTCATACTTTGATCGGCTCAGACCGACATTACGCGTACGCTTACGCGAGACTGGTTCTACCGACGTGCTTCGCACACAGGTGGCTAGTGGGTGTCTGTTTCTCCAACTTTAGTTGAATCAATTGTGACTACGTCCGGTCCTTGTTGAAGGTTAAAACAGCACACTTGACAAAAAATCGTTGTGGTTTTGATGCGTAGGTAAGAACGGTTCTTGCTAAGCCCGTAGCAGCCACGTAAAACTTGCAACAACAAAGTAGAGGACGTCTAACTTGTGTTTGCAGGGCATGTTTTGATGTGATATGGTCAAGACGTGATGATATAAATTGTTGTATGAGATGATCATGTTTTGTAACAAAGTTATCGGTAACTGGCAGGAGCCATATGGTTGTCGCTTTATTGTATGCAATGCAATCGCCATGTAATTGCTTTAGTTTATCACTAAGCAGTAGCTATAGTCGTGATAGCAATAGTTGGCGAGACGACAACGATGCTTCGATGGAGATCAAGGTGTCAAGTCGGTGATGATGGTGATCATGACGGTGCTTTGGAGATGGAGATCAAAGGCACAAGATGATGATGGCCATATCATATCACTTATATTGATTGCATGTGATGTTTATCCTTTATGCATCTTATTTTGCTTAGTTCGGCGGTAGCATTATAAGATGATCTCTCACTATATTTCAAGGTATAAGTGTTCTCCCTGAGTATGCACCGTTGCGACAGTTCGTCGTGCCGAGACACCACGTGATGATCGGGTGTGATAAGCTCTACGTTCACATACAACGGGTGCAAGCCAATTTTGGACATGCGGAATAATCGTGTTAAGCTTGACGAGCCTAGCATATGCAGATATGGCCTCGGAACACTGAGACCGAAAGGTCGAGCGTCAATCATATAATAGATATGATCAACATAGTGATGTTCACCATTCAAAACTACTCCATCTCACGTGATGATCGGACATGGTTTAGTTGATTTGGATCACGTGATCACTGAGATGATTAGAGGGATGTCTATCTAAGTGGGAGTTCTTAAGTAATATGATTAATTGAACTTTAATTTATCATGAACTTAGTACCTGATAGTATTTTGCATGTCTATGTTGTTGTAGATCAATGGCCGGAGCTACTGTTCCTTTGAATTTTAATGTGTTCCTAGAGAAAGCTATGTTGAAAGATGATGGTAGCAACTACACGGACTGGGTCCGTAACTTGAGGATTATCATCATTGCTGCACAGAAGAATTACGTCCTGGAAGCACCGCTAGGTGCAAGACCCGCTGCAGGAGCAACGCCGGACGTTGTGAACGCCTGGCAGAGCAAAGCTGATGACTACTCGATAGTTTAGTGTGCCATGCTTTACGGCTTAGAACCGGGACTTCAACGACATTTTGAACGGCATGAAGCATATGAGATGTTCCAGGAGTTGAAGTTAATATTTCAAGCAAATGCCCGGATTGAGAGATATGAAGTCTCCAATAAGTTCTACAGCTGTAAAATGGAGGAGAATAGTTCTGTTAGTGAACATATACTCAAAATGTCTGGGTATCATAATCACTTGACTCAGCTAGGAGTTAATCTTCTGGTTGATAGTGTCATTGACAGAGTTCTTCAATCACTGCCACCAAGCTACAAAAGCTTCGTGATGAACTATAATATGCAAGGGATGGATAAGAAAATTCCCGAGCTCTTCGCAATGCTAAAGGCCGCGGAGGTAGAAATCAAGAAGGAGCATCAAGTGTTGATGGTCAACAAGATGACCAGTTTCAAGAAAAAGGGTAAAGGGAAGAAGGGGAACTTCAAGAAGAACAGCAAGCAAGTTGTCGCTCAAGTGAAGAAGCCCAAGTCTGGACCTAAGCCTGAGACTGAGTGCTTCTACTGCAAAGGGACTGGTCACTGGAAGCGGAACTGCCCCAAGTATTTGGCGGATAAGAAGGATGGCAAAGTGAACAAAGGTATATGTGATATACATGTTATTGATGTGTACCATACTAATGCTCGCAGTAGTACCTGGGTATTTGATACTGGTTCTGTTGCTAATATTTGCAACTCGAAACAGGGACTACGGATTAAGCGAAGATTGGCTAAGGACGAGGTGACGATGCGTGTGGGAAATGGTTCCAAAGTCGATGTGATCGCCGTCGGCACGCTACCTCTACATCTACCTTCGGGATTAGTTTTACACCTGAATAATTGTTATTTGGTGCCAGCGTTAGGCATGAACATTATATCTAGATCTTGTTTGATGCGGGACGGTTATTCATTTAAAGCTGAGAATAATGGTTGTTCTATTTATATGAGTAATATCTTTTATGGTCATGCACCCTTGAAGAGTGGTCTATTTTTGTTGAATCTCGATAGTAGTGATACACATATTCATAATATTGAAGCCAAAAGATGCAGAGTTGATAATGATAGTGTAACTTATTTGTGGCACTGTCGTTTGGGTGATATTAGTGTAAAGCGTATGAAGAAACTCCATACTGATGGACTTTTGGAATCACTCGATTATGAATCACTTGGTACTTGCGAACCATGCCTCATGGGCAAGATGACTAAAACTCCGTTCTCCGGAACAATGGAGCGAGCAACAGATTTATTGGAAATAATAAATACTGATGTATGCGGTCCAATGAATATTGAGGCTCGCGGCGGGTATCGTTATTTTCTGACCTTCACAGATGATTTGAGCAGATATGGGTATATCTACTTGATGAAACATATGCCTGAAACATTTGAAAAGTTCAAAGAATTTTAGAGTGAAGTGGAAAATCATCGTAACAAGAAAATAAAGTTTCCGCGATCTGATCGTGGAGGAGAATATTTTAGTTACGAGTTTGGTCTTCATTTGAAACAATGCGGAATAGTTTCGCAACTCAAGCCACCCAGAACACCACAGCGTAATGGTGTGTCTGAACGTCGTAACCGCACTTTATTAGATATGGTGCGATCTATGATGTCTCTTACTGATTTACCGCTATAGTTTTGGGGTTATGCTTTAGACATGGCTGCATTCACGTTAAATAGGGCACCATCTAAATCCATTGAGACGACACCTTATGAACTGTGGTTTGGCAAGAAACCCAAGTTGTTGTTTCTTAAAGTTTGGGGCTGCGATGCTTATGTGAAAAAGCTTCAACCTGATAAGCTCGAACCCAAATCAGAGAAATGTGTCTTCATAGGATACCCAAAAGAGACTGTTGGGTACACCTTCTATCACAGATCCGAAGGCAAGATATTCGTTGCTAAGAATGGATCCTTTCTAGAGAAGGAGTTTCTCTCGAAAGAAGTGAGTGGGAGGAAAGTAGAACTTGATGAGGTAACTGTACCTGCTCCCTTATTGGAAAGTAGTTCATCACAGAAATCAGTTCTTATGACTACTACACCAATTAGTGAGGAAGCTAATGATGATGATCATGTAACTTCAGATCAAGTTACTACCGAACCTCGTAGGTCAACCAGAGTAAGATCCGCACCAGAGTGGTACGGTAATCCTGTTCTGGAGGTCATGTTACTTGACCATGACGAACCTACGAACTATGAGGAAGAGATGATGAGCCCAGATTCCGCGGAATGGCTTGAGGCCATGAAATCTGAGATGGGATCAATGTATGAGAACAAAGTGTGGACTTTGGTTGACTTGCCCGATGATCGGCAAGCCATAGAGAATAAATGGATCTTCAAGAAGAAGACCAACGCTGACGGTAATGTTACTTTCTACAAAGCTCGACTTGTTGCGAAAGGTTTTCGACAAGTTTAAGGAGTTGACGACGATGAGACCTTCTCACCCGTAGTGATGCTTAAGTCCGTCTGAATCATGTTAGCAATTGCCACATTTTATGATTATGAAATTTGGCAAATGGATGTAAAAACTGTATTCCTGAATGGATTTCTGGAAGCAGAGTTGTATATGATGCAACCAAAAGGTTTTATCGATCCAAAGGATACTAACAAAGTGTGCAAGCTCCAGCGATCCATTTATGGACCGGTACAAGCATTTCGGAGTTGGAATAAACGTTTTGATGGTGTCATCAAAGCATATGGTTTTCTACAGACTTTTGGAGAAGCCTGTATTTACAAGAAAGTGAGTGAGAGCTTTGTAGCATTTCTAATATTATATGTGGATGACATATTGTTGATTGGAAATGATATAGAATTTCTAGATAGCATAAAAGGATAATTGAACAAGAGTTTTTCAATGAAAGACCTCGGTGAAGCTGCTTATATATTGGGCATCAAGATCTATAGAGATAGATCAAGACGCTTAATTGGACTTTCACAGAGCACATACCTTGATAAAGTTTTGAAGAATTTCAAAATGAACCAAGCAAAGAAAGGGTTCTTGCCTGTGTTACAAGGTGTGAAGTTGAGTTAGACTCAATGACCGACCACTGCAGAAGATAGAGAGAAAATGAAGGTCATTCCCTATGCTTCAGCCATAGGTTCTATCATGTATGCAATGCTGTGTACCAGACCTGATGTGTGCCTTGATATTAGTTTAGCAGGGAGGTACCAAAGTAATCCAGGAGTGGATCATTGGACAGCGGTCAAGAACATCCTGAAATACCTGAAAAGGACTAAGGATATGTTTCTTGTTTATGGAGGTGACAAAGAGCTCGTCGTAAATGGTTACGTCGATGCAAGCTTTGACACTGATCCGGATGACTCTAAGTCGCATACCGGATACGTATTTATATTGAACAGTGGAGCTGTCAGTTGCTGCAGTTCTAAGCAAAGCGTCGTGGCGGGATCTATGTGTGAAGCGGAGTACATAGCTGCTTCGGAAGCAGCAAATGAAGGAGTCTGGATGAAGGAGTTCATAGGTGTCATACCTAGTGCATCAGGTCCAATGAAAATCTTTTGTGACAATACTGGTGCAATTGCCTTGGCAAAGGAATCCAGATTTCACAAGAGAACCAAGCACATCAAGAGACACTTCAATTCCATCCGTGATCAAGTCAAGGAGGGAGACATAGAGATTTGCAAGATACATACGGATCTGAATGTTGCAGACCCGCTGACTAAGCCTCTCTCACGAGCTAAACATGATCAGCACCAAGACTCCATGGGTGTTAGAATCATTAATGTGTAATCTAGATTATTGACTCTAGTGCAAGTGGGAGACTGGAGGAAATATGCCCTAGAGGCAATAATAAAGTTGTTATTTATATTTCCTTATATCATGATAAATGTTTATTATTCATGCTAGAATTGTATTAACCGGAAACTTAGTACATATGTGAATACATAGACAAACAGAGTGTCACTAGTATGCCTCTACTTGACTAGCTCGTTAACCAAAGATGGTTAAGTTTCCTAGCCATAGACATGAGTTGTCATTTGATTAACGAGGTCATATCATTAGTGAATGATGTGATTGACAAGACCCATCCGTTATCTTAGCATGATGATCGTTTAGTTTGTTGCTATTGCTTTCTTCATGACTTATACATGTTCCTATGACTATGAGATTATGCAACTCCCGAATACTGGAGGAACACTTAGTGTGCTATCAGACGTCACAACGTAACTGGGTGATTATAAAGATGCTTTACAGGTGTCTCCGATGGTGTTTGTTGAGTTGGCATAGATTGAGATTAGGATTTGTCACTCCGATTGTCGGAGAGGTAACTCTGGGCCCTCTCGGTAATGCACATCACTATAAGCCTTGCAAGCAATGTGACTAATGAGTTAGTTACGGGATGATGCATTACGGAACGAGTAAAGAGACTTGTCGGTAACGAGATTGAACTAGGTATTGAGATACTGACGATTGAATCTCGGGCAAGTAACATACCGATGACAAAGGGAACAACGTATGTTGTTATGCGGTTTGACCGATAAAGATCTTCTTAGAATATGTGGGAGCCAATATGAGGATCCAGGTTCCGCTATTGGTTATTGACCGGAGATGAGTCTTGGTCATGTCTACATAGTTCTCGAACCCGTAGGGTCCGCACGCTTAACGTTCGATTACGATCGGTATTATGAGTTTATGTGTTTTGATGTACCGAAGGTTGTTCGGAGTCCCGGATGTGATCATGGACATGACGAGGAGTCTTGAAATGGTCGAGACATAAAGATTGATATATTGGACGATGTTATTCGGACACCGGATGAGTTCCGGGGGTCACTGGAAAAATATCGGAGTGCCGGGGGGTTATCAGAAACCCCGGAGGAACAAATGGGCAACATGGGCCTTGTGAGAGAGAGAGGAGGGGCCCCTAAGGCTGGCCGCCCCCCCCCCCTTGAGGATGTCGAATTGGACTAGGAGGGGGCAGCGCCGCCCTCTTGCCCTCTCCCTCTCTCCCTCTCCTTCCTTACCCCTCTCTTCCCTTGTTGGAAACCTACTAGGAATAGGATTCCTATTAGGAATCCTACTTGGGGCGCGCCCTATGAGGGCCGGCCGGCCTCCCCCTTGCTCCTTTATATACGGGGGCAGGGGGCACCCTAGAACACACAAGTCACAAGTTGATTCTTAGCCGTGTGCGGTGCCCCCCCTCCACAAATTTCCACCTCGGTCATATCGTTGTAGTGCTTAGGCGAAGCCCTGCGTCGGTAACTTCATCATCACTGTCATCACGCCGTCGTGCTGATGAAACTCTCCCTCGGCCTCAGCTGGATCAAGAGTTCGAGGGACTTCACCGAGCTGAATGTGTGCAGATCGCGGAGGTGCCGTGCGTTCGGTACTTGATTGGTTGGATCACGAAGACGTTCGACTACATCAACCGTGTTACTTTACGCTTCCGCTTTCGGTCTACGAGGGTACATGGACACACTCTCCCCGCTCGTTGCTATGCATCTCCTAGATAGGTCTTGCGTGATCGTAGGAAAATTTTGAAATACTGCGTTCCCCTACACCGAGCCCGTGTTAGAACCCCCTAACATCCCTCTCCTCACTCCTAGCTCCCGGGAGTTCCTATGCGCTGCTCCTTGCGGCGAATTGCGGAGAAAACGCACAGGCGTGACTCCAGCTGGGCTGGCCCATTAGCGTAACACAGTGAAAAATCCGCAAAAAAGTGTGCTCGAGGGAGGGATAGAACCGAGGACCTCTTGTTGCTTATGCACGAGCCTAGCCAACAGAATAGATGAGCTTCTTGGTTTACATTGGCGCGCGAAGCTAAAGGTAATATAGATCCGACCATTTTGTCAAATTCTGAACGTGAAGATTATTTTGAAAATATGTTTTTTTAAAGCGAACACATTTCAACTTTGAGAAGAAGAAAAATAGCTCGAACATTTCTTCAATGTCCGAACAAATTTTTGATAAACTGATTTTTTTTTTGAAAATCACGAACATTATTGAATATGTGAACAAATTTTTGTTAAAGGCGACATTTTTTGAAACTCTGAACAATAATTTGGAAATGCGAATAGTTTTGGAATCCGTCAACAATTTTTGAAACAAGAACAATTTTTCAAACTTAGAACAAAATTTGAAAATGAATTTTTTATTTTCAAACATTTTTTGAGAAATATGAACAGTTTTACCAAATGAAGAACATTTTTTAGAACAGTGAAATATTCTAAAAAGGAAACAGGAACAGGAGAAAATAAGCAGACAAAACAAGAAAAGAAGATTAACATTTTTCAAATTCGTTAGCATTTTTAAAAAATTCAAGTATTTTTTGAAACTCCCAATTTTTTTTAGAAATAGACACATTCTTGAAAATTGAGAACAAAATTTGAAATAGAAACAATTTTTGAAACTACCAAACAAAATTGGAAAACACGAACATTTTTCTTAAGTTTGCGAATGAATTTTGAAAGAGGATCATTTTTTCAAACTCCTAAACAAAATTTGAAAATATGAACATTTTTTCAATTTGCTGAACAAAATTTGAGAGAACTATGAATATTTTGAATTTGTGAACAAAATTTGAGAACTAGAATATGTTGGGGAACGTAGTAATTACAAAAACATTCCTACGCACACGCAAGATCCATCTAGGTGAAACATAACAACGACAGGGGAGAGTGTTGTCCACGTACCCTCGTAGACCGAAAACGGAAGCGTTATGACAACGCGGTTGATGTAGTCGTACGTCTTCACGATCCGACCGATCCTAGTACCGAAAGTATGGCACCTCCGCGATCTGCACTCGTTCAACTCGGTGACGTCCGACGAACTCTAGATCCAGCTGAGGTTGAGGGAGAGTTTCGTCAGCACAATGGCGTGATGATGGTGATGATGAAGTTACCGATACAGGGCTTCGCCTAAGCACTACAACGATATGACCGAGGTGGAAATCTGTGGAGGGGGGCACCGCACACGGCTAAAAAAAACGTCAACTTGTGTGTCCTAGGGTGCCCCTGCCCCCGTATATAAAGGAGCAAGGGGGAGGCCGGCCGACCCTATGGGCGCGCCAAGGAGGGGAGGAATCCTCCTCCTAGTAGGAGTAGGATTCCTCCTTTCCTAGTCCTACTAAGAGGGGGAAGGAAGGAGAGGGGGAGGGAGAGGGAAAGAGGGGCCGCGCCCCTTCCCCTAGTCCAATTCGGACTCCCTTGGGGGGGGCGCCACCTCCTGGCTGCTGCCCTCTCTCTCCCCTAAAGCCCACTAAGGGCCCAATAACTTCCGGGGGGGGGTTACGGTAACCCTCCGACACTCCGGTTTTATCCGAAACCTCTCCGGAACACTTCCGGTGTCCGAATATAGTCGTCCAATATATCAATCTTTATGTCTCGACCATTTCGATACTCCTCGTCATGTCCGTGATCACATCCGGGACTCCGAACAACCTTCGGTACATCAAAACACATAAACTCATAATACCGATCGTCATCGAACGTTAAGCGTGCGGACCCTACAGGTTTGAGAACTATGTAGACATGACCGAGACTCATCTCCGGTCAATAACCAAAAGTGGAACCTGGATGCTCATATTGGGTCCTACATATTCTACGAAGATCTTTATCGATCAAACCGCATAACAACATACGTTGTTCCCTTTGTCCTCAGTATGTTACTTGCCCGAGATTCGATCGTCGATATCTCAATACCTAGTTCAATCTCGTTACCGGCAAGTCTCTTTACTCATTCCGTAATGCATCATCTCGTAACTAACTCATTAGTCACATTGCTTGAAAGGCTTATAGTGATGTGCATTACCGAGAGGGCCCAGAGTTACCTCTCCGACAATCGGAGTGACAAATCCTAATCTCAATCTATGCCAACTCAACAAACACCATCGGAGACACCTGTAAAGCATCTTTATAATCACCCAGTTACGTTGTGACGTTTGATAGCACACTAAGTGTTCCTCCGGTATTCGGGAGTTGCAGAATCTCATTGTCATGGGAACATGTATAAGTCATGAAGAAAGCAATAGCAACAAACTAAACGATCAAGTGCTAAGCTAACGGAATGGGACAAGTCAATCACATCATTCTCTAATGATGTGGTCCCATTAATCAAATGACAACTCATGCCTATGGCTAGGAAACTTAACCATCTTTGATTGAACGAACTAGTCAAGTAGAGGCATACTAGTGACACTCTGTTTGTCTATGTATTCTCACATGTACTAAGTTTCCAGTTAATACAATTCTAGCATGAATAATAATCATTTATCATGATATAAGGAAATATAAATAACAACTTTATTATTGCCTCTAGGGCATATTTCCTTCAGTCTCCCACTTGCACTAGAGTCAATAATCTAGATTACACAGTAATGATTCTAACACCCATGGAGTCTTGCTGCTGATCATGTTTTGCTCGTGAGAGAGGCTTAGTCAACGGGTCTGCAACATTCAGAACCATATGTATCTTGCAAATCTCTATGTCTCCCTCCTTGACTTGATCGCGGATGGAATTGAAGTGTCTCTTGATGTGCTTGGTTCTCTTGTGAAATATGGATTCCTTTGCCAAGGCAATTGCACCAGTATTGTCACAAAAAAAATTCATTGGACCGGATGCACTAGGTATGCCACCTAGATCGGATATGAACTCCTTCATCCAGACTCCTTCATTTGCTGCTTCCAAAGCAGCTATCTACTCCGCTTCACATGTAGATCCCGCCACGACGCTTTGCTTAGAACTGCACCAACTTACAGCTCCACCTTTCAATATCAATACAAATCCGGTTTGTGACTTAGAGTCATCCGGATCAGTGTCAAAGCTTGCATCGACGTAACCATTTACGACGAGTTCTTTTTCACCTCCATAAACGAGAAACATATCCTTAGTCCTTTTCAGGTATTTCAGGATGTTCTTGACCGCTGTCCAGTGATCCACTCCTGGATTACTTTGGTACCTCCTTGCTAAACTAATAGCAAGGCACACATCAGGTCTGGTACACAGCATCGCATACATGATAGAACCTATGGCTGAAACATAGGGAATGACTTTCATTTTCTCTCTATCTTTTGCAGTGGTCGGGCATTGAGTCTGACTCAACTTCACACCTTGTAATATAGGCAAGAACCCTTTCTTTGCTTGATCCATTTTGAACTTCTTCAAAACTTTATCAAGGTATGTGCTTTGTGAAAGTCCAATTAAGCATCTTGATCTATCTCTATAGATCTTGATGCCCAATATATAAGCAGCTTCACCGAGGTGTTTCATTGAAAAGCTCTTGTTCAAGTATCCTTTTATGCTATCCAGAAATTCTATATCATTTCCAATCAACAATATGTCATCGACATATAATATTAGAAATGCTACAGAGCTCCCACTCACTTTCTTGTAAATACAGACTTCTCCAAAAGTCTGTATAAAACCATATGCTTTGATCACACTATCAAAACGTTTATTCCAACTCCGAGATGCTTGCACCAGTCCATAAATGGATCGCTGGAGCTTGCAGACTTTGTTAGCATCCTTTGGATCGACAAAACCTTCTGGTTGTATCATATACAACTCTTCTTCCAGAAATCCATTCAGGAATGCAGTTTTTACATCCATTTGCCAAATTTCATTATCATAAAATGCGGCAATTGCTAACGTGATTCGAACAGACTTAAGCATCGCTATGGGTGAGAAGGTCTCATCATAGTCAACTCCTTGAACTTGTCGAAAACCTTGCGCAACAAGTCGAGCTTTGTAGACAGTAACATTACCGTCTGCGTCAGTCTTCTTCTTGAAGATCCATTTATTCTCTATGGCTGGCCGATCATCGGGCAAGTCAACCAAAGTCCACACTTTGTTCTCATACATGGATCCCATCTCAGATTTCATGGCCTCAAGCCATTTCGCGGAATCTGGGCTCGCCATCGCTTCCACATAGTTCGTAGGTTCGTCATGGTCAAGTAACATGACCTCCAGAACAGGATTACCGTACCACTCTGGTGCGGATCTTACTCTGGTTGACCTACGAGGTTTGGTAGTAACTTGATCTGAAGTTACATGATCATCATCATTAGCTTCCTCACTAATTGGTGTAGGAGTCACAGGAACTGATTTCTGTGATGAACTACTTTCCAATAAGGGAGCACGTACAGTTACCTCATCAAGTTCTACTTTCCTCCCACTCACTTCTTTCGAGAGAAACTCCTTCTCTAGAAAGGATCCATTCTTAGCAACGAATGTCTTGCCTTCGGATCTGTGATAGAAGGTGTACCCAATAGTCTCCTTTGGGTATCCTATGAAGACACATTTCTCCGATTTGAGTTCGAGCTTATCAGGTTGAAACTTTTTCACATAAGCATCGTAGCCCCAAACTTTAAGAAACGACAACTTAGGTTTCTTGCCAAACCACAGTTCATAAGGTGTCGTCTCAACGAATTTAGATGGTGCCCTATTTAATGTGAATGCAGCTGTCTCTAAAGCATAACCCCAAAATGATAGCGGTAAATCAGTAAGAGACATCATAGATCGCACCATATCTAATAAAGTGCGGTTACGACGTTCGGACACACCATTACGCTGTGGTGTTCCGGGTGGCGTAAGTTGCGAAATTATTCCGCATTGTTTTAAATGAAGACCAAACTCATAACTCAGATATTCTCCTCCATGATCAAATCATAGAAACTTTATTTTCTTGTTACGATGATTTTCCGCTTCACTCTGAAATTCTTTGAACTTTTCAAATGTTTCAGACTTATGTTTCATCAAGTAGATATACCCCTATCTGCTCAAATCATCTGTGAAGGTCAGAAAATAACGATATCCGCCGCGAGCCTCAATATTCATCGGACCACATACATCAGTATGTATGATTTCCAATAATTCTGTTGCTTGCTCCATTGTTCTGGAGAATGGAGTTTTAGTCATCTAGCCCATGAGGCATGGTTCGCAAGTACCAAGTGATTCATAATCAAGTGATTCCAAAAGTCCATCAGAATGGAGTTTCTTCATGCGCTTTACACCAATATGACCCAAACACCAGTGCCACAAATAAGTTGCACTATCATTATCAACTCTGCATCTTTTGGCTTCAATATTATGAATATTTGTGTCACTACTATCGATATTCAACAAAAATAGACCACTCTTCAAGGGTGCATGACCATAAAAGATATTACTCATATAAATAGAACAACCATTATTCTCGGATTTAAATGAATAACTGTTTCGCATCAAACAAGATCCAGATATAATGTTCATGCTTAACGCTGGCACCAAATAACAGTTATTCAGGTGTAAAACTGATCCCGAAGGTAGATGTAGAGGTAGCGTTTCGACGGCGATCACATTTACTTTGGAACCATTTCCCACGCGCATCGTCACCTCGTCCTTAGCCAATCTTCACTTAATCCGTAGTCCCTGTTTCGAGTTGCAAATATTAGCAACAGAACCAGTATCAAATACCAAGGCACTACTGCGAGCATTAGTAAGGTACACATCAATAACATGTATATCACATATACCTTTGTTCACCTTGCCATCCTTCTTATCCGCCAAATACTTGGGGTAGTTCCGCTTCCAGTGACCAGTCCCTTTGTAGTAGAAGCACTCAGTCTCAGGCTTAGGTCCAGACTTGGGCTTCTTCACTTGAGCAGCAACTTGCTTGCCGTTCTTCTTGAAGTTCCCCTTCTTCCCTTTACCCATTTTCTTAAAACTGGTGGTCTTGTTGACCATCAACACTTGATGCTCCTTCTTGATTTCTACCTCCGCAGCCTTTAGCATCGCGAAGAGCTCGAGAATTGTCTTATCCATCCCTTGCATATTATAGTTCATCACGAAGCTCTTGTAGCTTGGTGGCGGTGATTGAAGAACTCTGTCAATGACACTGTCAACCGGAAGGTTAACTCCCAGCTGAGTCAAGTGATTATGATACCCAGACATTTTGAGTATATGTTCACTAACAGAACTATTCTCCTCCATTTTATAGCTGTAGAGCTTATTGGAGAGTTCATATCTCTCAATCCGGGCATTTGCTTGAAATATTAACTTCAACTCCTGGAACATCTCATATGCTCCAAGACATTCAAAATGTCATTGAAGTCCCGGTTCTAAGCCGTAAAGCATGGCACACTGAACTATCGAGTAGTCATCAGCTTTGCTCTGCCACGCGTTCACAACGTGCGGCGTTGCTCCTGCCGCGGGTCTTGCACCTAGCGGTGCTTCTAGGACGTAATTCTTTTGTGCAGCAATGAGGATAATCCTCAAGTTACGGACCCAGTCCGTGTAGTTGCTACCATCATCTTTCAACTTAGCTTTCTCTAGGAACGCATTAAAATTCAAAGGAACAGTAGCACGGGCCATTAATCTACAACAACATAGACATGCAAAATACTATCAGGTACTAAGTTCATGATAAATTAAAGTTCAATTAATCATATTACTTGTAAGTGCATCTAGTGCCCCTTAGTGATTTTGGTGTATTGAAGACTTATAGGTTGAGGGACTAATGTGTTTATGAGTGTACACAGGTCTATAAGTCTATGAGGAGCTTGATATTTACAGTGAAAGTCGACCCCTAAAAATGAAGTTCTTCGACTGAAGACTTTGGATTTCTGAAGACTTTGAAAGTCAAGAAATTGGTGTGACCTTGAAGACCTTGTATTCATTTGAGGAACATGAAGCGTGAAGACTTTTGTTTTCGTAGTTTCATTTTCTCTTTCTTGAGTCATAGGAAACACCGTACTGTTAAAGGGGGTCGAGGAAATACTAAGGAAAAATTTCCATGTGATGCTCAACTCAAAATCCTACACCTACCAATCCCTTCGAGTGAAGCCATTGGAAATCTCATACAGTTCAGTCATATTCTTCAGTGACAGAGACGAAGTTCTTCTGGTCTCTGAGGAATTTGTTCTGACTGAGGAGTTAGGAATTCGCCAGTGCGGATTGCCTACACAGTGAGGAACATGATAGCCCTTAGGAATTTGATACTCAAATTTCCGACCGTTGCTGTGCTATGCGCCAGCTGTCCCAAAATATCTACCCACCTAACGGTCATATCATTGAAGGGCATTTATGTCTTATCATGATGGGCTGCTCCCTAGGCTATAAATAGCCGCCCCCTACAACCACTAGCTGGTTGGCTGCTCCGAGAGAAACTGACACTTGTCATTTGAGAGCATCCCATCCTCTGAGGACTTTGAGCGAAAATCATCTAGTGAGGAAAACCCAAACCCAAAACACCCACAAACCCAAAGTGATTGAGCATCACTGAAGAGATTGATCATGTGTGGATCTGACGCTTGTTACCTTTGAAGACTGTGCTTCTTCCAGATGGTTAGGCGTCATGGTCTAGAGCATCCAAGAGGAAATTGTGGATCGCCGAGTGACCGAGTCTGTGAAGGTTTGGAAGTCACCTGAAGACTTACCACGAGTGATTGGGCGAGGTCTGTGTGACCTTAGCTCAAGGAGAATATGGTGAGGACTGTGTGTCCTCAGGTTTAAATACCTAGCCGCTCCAACCAGACGTACAACTGAGACAGCAGTTGGAACTGGTCTACCAAATCATTGTCTTCACCAAGCCTACTGGTTCTATTTCCTCAACTCTTTCATTTCCTCATAAATGCGTTGTGCACTTGTTCATATCTGTGTTTGAAGACTTTGACTGAAGACTTTCTCAATTTCCTCAGTTCAATTTCTTCAGTCTGTTTGTCTTCATCCTGTGCTATCCTGTGTTTACGCTTTCTGTACTCTGTGCATGTCCTCATTTCATCATGATGACTATGCTTGTGTTCTGCTATGCATACTTTTGAGTACTTATTCTGCTGCAAGTAGTTCTTCGCTAAGGAATTTCCTCAGCCACAAATTCCTCAGTGAAGAATTCATAAAAATCGCCTATTCACCCCCCCTCTAGTCGATATAACGCACTTTCAATTGGTATCAGAGCAAGGTACTCCCTTATTCGGTGTGATTTTGGTTTAACCACCTGGAGTTTTAGTTATGTCGACCGCAGGTATGATCAAGGTCTCTGCTGGGTGTCCTACCTTTGATGGGACGGACTACCCCTACTGGAAGAATAAGATGCGAATGCATCTTGAGGCAATTGATAACAATCTCTGGCATGTTGTGGAAAATGGTGTTCCCTCTGTCTCACCCTCACTGAACGCTACCGATGTGAAGAGATTCAAGCAACTCGATTCTCAAGCGAAGAATATCATATGTGGCCATCTGAGCAAAGGACAGTATGGAAGAGTGAGTGCTTTGGAAACTGCTAAGCTTATCTAGGATAGGCTGTCCAAAGTGAATGAAGGAGTCTCAACTCAGCGTGACTCTCGAGTTGATGTTCTTCGCAATCTCTTCACTGCTTCAAAAGACTCGACAATGAAAATGTTCAACAAACCTTCGATCGCCTCACTGACATCTCAAATGAGCTTCAAGCGCTTGGTGCCACTGACATCACCGACCATGAGGTGGTGAAGAAATTGTTGAGATCGCTTGATTCCTCATTTGGTACTCTGGCATTGATGATACAAGAACGTGCTGATTACAAGTCACTAGACCCCGCTGATATCCTCGAAAGGCTAAATACTCAAGAGTTCCAGCTTGCTGAAAAGAGAGACCTCTATGGTTCAAGCTATGGCAGATCACGTGCACTAAAGGCCAAGGCAGTTTCTAAGTCTGAAGATGAAGACTCTGGCAGCAGCCTTGGTGATCCTGAAGAACTGAGCCAGGAACTAGCACTGCTCGTGAAGAAATTTCAAAAGTTCTCAAGACGTGGTCGCTTGGGAAGATCCTCAAGGAGCAATGATTCCTCATCAAGTGACTACAAGAAGAGGCTTTGTCACAAATGCAAGAAACCTGGACACTACATTCAAGATTGTCCTCAGTGGGAAAAGGAATCAAAGAAGAAGAAATACAAGGATTACAGTTCTGATGATGCGAAGAAAAAGAAGAAATCCTCAAAATCTTCATCATCAAAATCCTCAAAGTCTTCATCTCACAAGAAGAGCAGCTCCAAGAAGGCTCAGGCATTCATTGGCAAGGAAATGGACTCTGAAGCTGAATCTGAGGAACATGAGGAAGAGGAGGCATCTGAGGAGTCCGAGTCTGGAGTAGCGAGTCTAGCTCTTGCTACTGCATTCGTCAGCAAGTCTATCTTCAACTCTGAAGAAAATGGCTTCACCAACAAGGCTGATGAAGGCAATGATGACTACACTCCCACCTATTGCTTCATGGCAAAGGGTGCCAAGGTACTCAAATATACCTCCTCTGAATCTAGTGAGAATGAAACTTATGAAAACCTCAAGCCCAGCTACTCTAAACTTGCTAAGATTGCTGTGAAACAACAAAGGGCTTTTGAAAAGGTTCAAAACATGCTAGACAAAAGTGATGATATGTTGGGTGAAGAAATAGATCGCACGAAAACCTTGACTGAAAATCTTCAGAGACTTCAGACTAGGTTTGACAACCTTCAAGGTCATCATAACACTCTCTTATCTGATCATGAGAAGTTTTCTTATAAATTTCTTCAAAGAAAGCAAGATCTTGAGAAGCTAAGAGTGAGTTATGAAGATCTTCAGAAGGAGCGTGATTCATTACTTGCTCAACAAATCAGCGCTGCTCAGGAAGAATTTGTTCCTCCATGTTTGAAATGCATTGAACGTGAATCTGCTAATTCTTCACATGAATGTTCAAATGCTTCTAATGCTACAAATTCCTCACCTGCCTCTGCTATCACTAATTCCTCATCTGAGGACATTGCTAGTATCACTGACGATGCAGGGCTGAAGGAATTGTACATGACATGCATGTACAAGAGCCTCAAAGGGCATCAGACTCTTTGTGATGTGTTTAAAAAGCAGATCCTCAACAGGAACCGTAGGAAAGAGGGTATTGCCTTTGAGAGGAAACTCAATGCTGATGGTACATATTGGTGTTGGAAATATGCCCTAGAGGCAATAATAAATTGGTTATTATTATATTTCCTTGTTCATGGTAATCGTTTATTATCCATGCTAGAATTGTATTGATAGGAAACTCAGATACATGTGTGGATACATAGACAACACCATGTCCCTAGTAAGCCTCTAGTTGACTAGCTCGTTGATCAATAGATGGTTACGGTTTCCTGACCATGGACATTGGATGTCGTTGATAACGGGATCACATCATTAGGAGAATGATGTGATGGACAAGACCCAATCCTAAGCCTAGCACAAGATCGTGTAGTTCGTTTGCTAAGAGCTTTTCTAATGTCAAGTATCATTTCCTTAGACCATGAGATTGTGCAACTCCCGGATACCGTAGGAATGCTTTGGGTGTACCAAACGTCACAACGTAACTGGGTGGCTATAAAGGTGCACTACAGGTATCTCCGAAAGTGTCTGTTGGGTTGGCACGAATCGAGACTGGGATTTGTCACTCCGTGTAAACGGAGAGGTATCTCTGGGCCCACTCGGTAGGACATCATCATAATGTGCACAATGTGACCAAGGAGTTGATCACGGGATGATGTGGTTACGGAACGAGTAAAGAGACTTGCCGGTAACGAGATTGAACAAGGTATCGGGATACCGACGATCGAATCTCGGGCAAGTAACATACCGATTGACAAAGGGAATTGTATACGGGATTGATTGAATCCTCGACATCGTGGTTCATCCGATGAGATCATCGTGGAACATGTGGGAGCCAACATGGGTATCCAGATCCCGCTGTTGGTTATTGACCGGAGAGCGTCTCGGTCATGTCTGCATGTCTCCCGAACCCGTAGGGTCTACACACTTAAGGTTCGGTGACGCTAGGGTTATAGAGATATTAGTATGCGGTAACCCGAAAGTTGTTCGGAGTCCCGGATGAGATCCCGGACGTCACGAGGAGTTCCGGAATGGTCCGGAGGTAAAGATTTATATATGGGAAGTCTTATTTTGGTCGCCGGAAAAGTTTTGCGCATTATCGGTATTGTACCGGGAGTGCCGAAAGGGGTCCGGGGGTCCACCAAGGGGGTCCACCTGCCCCGGGGGGCCACATGGGCTGTAGGGGTGTGCGCCTTGGCCTATATGGGCCAAGGGCACCAGCCCCAAGAGGCCCATGCGCCAAGAGATAAGGGAAAGGGAGAGTCCTAAAGGGGAAGGCACCTCCGAGGTGCCTTGGGGAGGATGGACTCCTCCCTGGCCGCACCCTTCCTTGGAGGAAGGGCCAAGGCTGCGCCCCCCCTCTCCCTTGGCCCTATATATAGTGGGGGGAAGGGAGGGCAGCAACACTTTCTACACAAGCCCTGGCGCCTCCCTCTCCCTCCCGTGACACATCTCCCTCCTCCCGCAGCGCTTGGCGAAGCCCTGTTGGAATCCCGCTACTTCCACCACCACACCGTCGTGCTGCTGGATCTCCATCAACCTCTCCTCCCCCCTTGCTGGATCAAGAAGGAGGAGATGTCGCTGCTCCGTACGTGCGTTGAACGCGGAGGTGTCGTCCGTTCGGCGCTAGGATCATCGGTGATTTGGATCACGACGAGTACGACTCCATCAACCCCGTTCTCTTGAACGGTTCCGCTCGCGATCTACAAGGGTATGTAGATGCACTCCTTCCTCTCGTTGCTAGTAAACTCCATAGATTGATCTTGGTGATGCGTAGAAAATTTTGAATTTCTGCTACGTTCCCAACAGTGGCATCATGAGCTAGGTCTATGCGTAGTTTCTATGCACGAGTAGAACACAAAGTAGTTGTGGGCGTCGATGTTGTCAATTTACTTGCCGTTACTAGTCTTATCTTGATTCGGCGGCATCGTGGGATGAAGCGGCCCGGACCGACCTTACACGTACACTTACGTGAGACAGGTTCCACCGACTGACATGCACTAGTTGCATAAGGTGGCTAGCGGGTGTCTGTCTCTCCCACTTTAGTCGGATCGGATTCGATGAAAAGGGTCCTTATGAAGGGTAAATAGAAATTGGCATATCACGTTGTGGCTTTTGCGTAGGTAAGAAACGTTCTTGCTAGAATCCCATAGCAGCCACGTAAAACATGCAACAACAATTAGAGGACGTCTAACTTGTTTTTGCAGGGTATGCTATGTGATGTGATATGGCCAAAAGGATGTGATGAATGATATATGTGATGTATGAGATTGATCATGTTCTTGTAATAGGAATCACGACTTGCATGTCGATGAGTATGACAACCGGCAGGAGCCATAGGAGTTGTCTTAATTTATTGTATGACCTGCGTGTCAATGAAAACGCCATGTAATTACTTTACTTTATTGCTAACCGTTAGCCATAGTAGTAGAAGTAATAGTTGGCGAGACAACTTCATGAAGACACAGATGATGGAGATCATGGTGTCATGCCGGTGACGAAGGTGATCATGCCGCGCCTCGAAGATGGAGATCAAAGGCGCAGGATGATATTGGCCATATCACGTCACTTTATGATTTGCATGTGATGTTTGTCATGTTTACATCTTATTTGCTTAGAACGACGGTAGCATAAATAAGATGATCCCTCACTAAAATTTCAAGAGACGTGTTCCCCCTAACTGTGCACCGTTGCGAAGGTTCGTTGTTTCGAAGCACCACGTGATGATCGGGTGTGATAGATTCTAACGTTCGAATACAACGGGTGTTGACGAGCCTAGCATGTACAGACATGGCCTCGGAACACATGCGAAACACTTAGGTTGACTTGACGAGCCTAGCATGTACAGACATGGCCTCGGAACACAAGAGATCGAAAGGTCGAACATGAGTCGTATAGTAGATGCGATCAACATGGAGATGTTCACCGATGATGACTAGTCCGTCTCACGTGATGATCGGACACGGCCTAGTTTGACTCGGATCATGTATCACTTAGATGACTAGAGGGATGTCTATCTGAGTGGGAGTTCATTAAATAATCAGATGAACTTCATTATCATGAACATAGTCAAAAGGTCTTTGCAAATTATGTCATAGCTTACGCTTTAGTTCTACTGTTTAAGATATGTTCCTAGAGAAAATTTAGTTGAAAGTTGATAGTAGCAATTATGCGGACTGGGTCCGTAAACTGAGGATTGTCCTCATTGCTGCACAGAAGGCTTATGTCCTTAATGCACCGCTCGGTGTGCTGAACCTCAGCGTCGTCTGTAGATGTTGCGAAACATCTGACATACACGTTTTGATGACTACGTGATAGTTCAGTGCGTAATGCTAACGGTTTAGAATTGTGGCACCAAAGACGTTTTTGAAACGTCGCAGAACATATGAGATGTTCCGAAGACTGAAATTGGGATTTCAGACTAGTGCCCACGTCAAGAGGTATGAGACCTCTGACAAGTTTCTTAAGCCTGCAAACTAAGGGAGAAAAGCTCAATCGTTGAGCATGTGCTCAGATTGTCTGAGTACCACAATCGCTTGAATCGAGTGGGAGTTAATCTTCCAGATGAGATAGTGATGGTTCTCCATAGTCACTGCCACCAAGCTATTAGAGCTTCGTGATGAACTATAACATATCAGGGATAGATATGATGATCCTTGAGCAATTCGCGATGTTTGACACCGCGAAAGTAGAAATCAAGAAGGAGCATCAATTGTTGATGGTTAGTAAAACCACTAGTTTCTAGAAGGGCAAGGGCAAAAGGGATACTTCATGAAACAGCAAATCATTTGCTGCTCTAGTGAAGAATCCCAAGGTTGAACCCAAACCCGAGACTAAGTGCTTCTGTAATGAGGGGAACGGTCACTGAAGCAGAACTACCCTAGATACTTGGTAGATGAGAAGGCAGGCAAGGTCGACAGAAGTATATTGGATATACATTATATGAATGTGTACTTTACTAGTACTCCTAGCAGCACCAGGGTATTAGATACCGGTTCGGTTGCTAAGTGTTAGTAACTCGAAATAAAAGCTGCAGAATAAATGGGGACTAGCTAAAGGTGAGATGACGATGTGTGTTGGAAGTGTTTCCAAGGTTGATGTGATCAAGCATCGCATGCTCCCTCTACCATCGAGATTGGTGTTTGCGTTGAGCATAAACATGATTGGATTATGTTTATCGCAATACGGTTATTCATTTAAGGAGAATAATGGTTACTCTGTTTATTTGAATAATACCTTCAATGGTCTTGCACCTAAAATGAATCTCGATCGCAGTGATACACATGTTCGTGCCAAAAGATATAAAATAGTAATGATAGTACCACATACTTGTGGCACTGCCATTTGAGTCATATTGGTATAGAACGCATGAAGAAGCTCCATGTAGATGGATCTTTGGACTCACTCGTTTTTGAAAAGATTGAGACATGCGAACCATGTCTATTGGTATATATGCATGAAGAAACTCCATGCAGATGGATCGTTTGGACTCACTTGATTTTGAATCACTTGAGACATGCAAATCATACCACATGGGCAAGATGACTGAAAGGCCTCGTTTTTCAGTAAGATGGAACAAGAGAGCAACTTGTTGGAAGTAATACATTTTGATGTATGCAGTCCAATGAGTGCTGAGGCATGCAGTGGATATCGATATGTTCTTACTTCACAGATGATTTGAGTAGATGCTGAGAATATTTACTTGATGAAACACAAGTCTGAATTATTGAAAGGTTCAAGTAATTTCAGAGTGAAGTTGAAGATCGTCGTGACAAGAGGATAAAATGTCTATGATATGATCATAGAGATATCTGAGTTACGAGTTTGGCACACAATTAAGACATTGTGGAAAGTGTTTCACAATTAATACCGCCTGGAACACCACAGTGTGATGGTGTGTCCGAACATCATAACTGCACCCTATTGGATATGGTGCATGCCATGATGTCTCTTATCGAATTACCACTATCGTTTATGGGTTAGGCATTAGAGATAACCGCATTCACTTTAAAAGGGGCACCACGCAATTCCGTTGAGACGACACCGTTTAGAGAAACCTAAGTTGTCGTTTCTTAAAAGTTTGGGGCTGCGATGCTTATGTGAAAAAGTTTCAGGCTGATAAGCTCGAACCCAAAGCGGATAAATGCATCTTCATAGAATACCCAAAACAGTTGGGTATACCTCCTATTTCAGATCTGGAAGCAAAAGTAATTGCTTCTAGAAACGGGTCCTTTCTCGAGGAAAAGTTTCTCTCGAAAGAATTGAGTGGGAGGATGGTGGAGACTTGATGAGGTTATTGAACCATAACTTCAACTAGTGTGTAGCAAGGCACAGGAAGTTGTTCCTGTGGCACCTACACCAATTGAAGTGGAAGCTTATGATAGTGATCATGAAACTTCGGATCAAGTCACTACCAAACCTCGTAGGACGACGACGATGCGTACTACTTCAAAGTAATGCGTAATCCTGTCTTGGAAGTCATGTTGTTGGACAACGATGAACCTATGAGCTATGGAGAAGCGATGGTGGGCCCGGATTCCGACGAATGGCTCGAGGCCATGAAATTCGAGATAGAATCCATGTATCAGAACAAAGCATGGACTTTGGTGAACTTGCCCGATGATCGGCAAGCCATTGAGATAAATGGATCTTTAAGAAGAAGACGGACGTGGACGGTAATGTTACCGTCTATGAAGCTCGACTTGTGGCAAAGAGTATTTTCACAAGTTCAAGGAGTTGACTACGATGAGATTTTCTCATCCGTAGCGATGCTTAAGTCCGTCGGAATCATGTTAGCATTAGCTGCATTTATGAAATCTGGCAGATGGATGTCAAAAACAAGTTTCCTTACCAGTTTTCGTAAGGAAAGGTTGTATGTGATACAATCAGAAAGGTTTTGTCGATCCTAAGGATGCTAAAAGGTATGCTAGCTCCAGCGATCCTTCCATGGACTAGAGCAAGCATCTCGGAGTCAGAATATACGCTTTGATGGAGTGATCAAAGTTTTTGGGTTTATACAAAGTTTGTTAGAAACTTGTATTTACAATAAAGTGAGTGGGAGCGCTACAACATTTCTGATAAGTATATGTGAATGACATATTGTTGATCCGAAATGATGTAAAATTTCTGGAAAGCATAAAGGGTTGTTTGAAAGGAGTTTTTCAAAGGAAGACCTGGATAAAGCTGCTTACATATTGGGCATCAAGATCTATAGAGATAGATCAAGACGCCTGATGATACTTTCAAAGAACGCACACCTTGACATGATTTTGAAAGAGTTCAAAATAGATCAGCAAAGAAGGAGTTCTTGGCTGTGTTACAAGGTGTGAGTATTGAGTAAGACTCAAGACCTGACCACAGCAGAAGAGAGAGAAAGGACGAAGGTCGTCCCCTATGCTTTAGACGTAGGCTCTACAGTATGCTATGCTGTGTACCGCACATGAAGTGTGCCTTGCCATGAGTTGGTCAAGGGGTACAATAGTGATCCGGGAATGGATCACATGACAGCGGTCGAACTTATCCTTAGTATCTAGTGGACTAAGGATTTTCTCGATTATGGAGGTGAAAAGGAGTTCGTCGTAAAGGGTTACGTCGATGCGAACTTTGACACTAATCCGGATGACTCTGAGTAGTAAACCGGATTCGTATAGTAGAGCAGTTATTTGAAATGGCTCCAAGTAGCGCGTGGTAGCATCCACAAGATGACATAGATATTCGTAAAGCACACACGGATCTGAAAGGTTCAGACCCGTTGACTAATAACCTCTCTCACAAGCATAACATGATCAAACCAGAACTCATTGAGTGTTAATCACATAGTGATGTGAACTAGATTGTTGACTCTAGTAAACTCTTTGGATGTTGGTCACATGGTGATGTGACCTGTGAGTGTTAATCACATGGTGATGTGAACTAGATTATTGACTCTAGTGCAAGTGGGAGACTGTTGGAAATATGCCCTAGAGGCAATAATAAATTGGTTATTATTATATTTCCTTGTTCATGATAATCGTTTATTATCCATGCTAGAATTGTATTGATAGGAAACTCAGATACATGTGTGGATACATAGACAACACCATGTCCCTAGTAAGCCTCTAGTTGACTAGCTCGTCGATCAATAGATGGTTACGGTTTCCTGACCATGGACATTGGATGTCGTTGATAACGGGATCACATCATTAGGAGAATGATGTGATGGACAAGACCCAATCCTAAGCCTAGCACAAGATCGTGTAGTTCGTTTGCTAAGAGCTTTTCTAATGTCAAGTATCATTTCCTTAGACCATGAGATTGTGCAACTCCGGGATACCGTAGGAATTCTTTGGGTGTACCAAACGTCACAACGTAACTGGGTGGCTATAAAGGTGCACTACAGGTATCTCCGAAAGTGTCTGTTGGGTTGGCACGAATCGAGACTGGGATTTGTCACTTCGTGTAAACGGAGAGGTATCTCTGGGCCCACTCGGTAGAACATCATCATAATGTGCACAATGTGACCAAGGAGTTGATCACGGGATGATGTGAGTTACGGAACGAGTAAAGAGACTTGCCGGTAATGAGATTGAACAAGGTATCGGGATACCGACGATCGAATCTCGGGCAAGTAACATACCGCTTGACAAAGGGAATTGTATACGGGATTGATTGAATCCTCGACATCGTGGTTCATCCGATGAGATCATCGTGGAACATGTGGGAGCCAACATGGGTATCCAGATCCTGCTGTTGGTTATTGACCGGAGAGGCGTCTCGGTCATGTCTGCATGTCTCCCGAACCCGTAGGGTCTACACACTTAAGGTTCGGTGACGCTAGGGTTATAGAGATATTAGTATGCGGTAACCCGAAAGTTGTTCGGAGTCCCGGATGAGATCCCCGACGTCACGAGGAGTTCCGGAATGGTCCGGAGGTAAAGATTTATATATGGGAAGTCTTATTTTGGTCACCGGAAAAGTTTCGCGCATTATCGGTATTGTACCGGGAGTGCCGAAAGGGGTCCGGGGGTCCACCAAGGGGGTCCACCTGCCCCGGGGGGCTAGGCTGTAGGGGTGTGCGCCTTGGCCTATATGGGCCAAGGGCACCAGCCCCAAGAGGCCCATGCGCCAAGAGATAAGGGAAAGGGAGAGTCCTAAAAGGGGAAGGCACCTCCGAGGTGCCTTGGGGAGGATGGACTCCTCCCTGGCCGCACCCTTCCTTGGAGGAAGGGCCAAGGCTGCGCCCCCCTCTCCCTTGGCCCTATATATAGTGGGGGGAAGGGAGGGCAGCAACACCACAAGCCCTGGCGCCTCCCTCTCCCTCCCGTGACACATCTCCCTCCTCCCGCAGCGCTTGGCGAAGCCCTGTTGGAATCCCGCTACTTCCACCACCACGCCGTCGTGCTGCTGGATCTCCATCAACCTCTCCTCCCCCCTTGCTGGATCAAGAAGGAGGAGACGTCGCTGCTCCGTATGTGTGTTGAACGTGGAGGTGCCGTCCGTTCGGCGCTAGGATCATCGGTGATTTGGATCACGACGAGTACGACTCCATCAACCCCGTTCTCTTGAACGCTTCCGCTCGCGATCTACAAGGGTATGTAGATGCACTCCTTTCCTCTCGTTGCTAGTAAACTCCATAGATTGATCTTGGTGATGCGTAGAAAATTTTGAATTTCTGCTACGTTACCCAACAATTGGAAGCCTGAGCAGTACCCCAAAACCTCATGGGTTGCTGCAAAGGGACCTCTAGTTGATCCATCTAATTTATCTGGCTTTACATGTGAATCTTCTCATTCTTCTGATGAGTCATTTGACTCCAACTACAAACTGTTTAAAAATCAGAAATGCTGAAGTATTTGCTAGATATGTTGGCACTAACTGCAGGAACGGTTCTCCTATGAAGAAAATCTGGGTTCCCAAAAGGTGACTTGAAAGTCTTCAGGTGAATGTCCTCATGACACCACCTGTGAAGAATAGGAACCCCAGATCAAATTCTTTATATGGACCAAATTCTTCATATGGATCCATGTCCTCATACGGACCAAATTCCTCACATGGATCAAATTCCTCAAAAGGATCAAAGTCCTCATATGAACATCATTGTGCTAACAACTCTGTTTCGCAGGGAAGAGCCAAGGGCTATGAATATGAGCATTATTCTTCTAATCATTATGTTCATAAGTCCTCAAAGAATTTCTCTGCTTATTCATATGCTTACCCTAACTCCTCTTATGTGAAACGGAATGGATTGGCTTCTATGCCACCTTTCTCGTATGGAGCTCGCAGAGTGATGAACTCTTTTCCACCCCTTCAGATGTGGGTGGTGAAGAAAAAGAACTAATCTTCTATGCAGGGTCAGGTCTCCAGACGTACTTAAACATCTGAAGAATTTGCTGGAGACCTGAAAAGTGCCTGAAAGGACGCAGGCTAATCATGAAGAAATGAACTTTCATTTCTCACGTCCTCATACTGCTTTAACTATTGCATTGCTTGATGAAATTGGTCTGATGAATTGTGATGTCATATTCTTCATTGATGAAGTATATGAAGTTCGTAAGCTGCACTAATTCATCTGCAGGATGATCAACCCAAAGCCACTGAGTGGGTCCTCGATAGTGGATGTACAAATCACATGACTGGTGAAAAGAATCTATTGATGGATGCTCCCTTATCACCATCGCATCTGAAGCATATCATCTTCGCTGACAAAGGCAAAAGTTAGGTATTGGGTCTAGGTAAGGTTGCGATCACAAAGGATCGACACATGGACAAAGTCATGCTTGTCGAGTCCTTAGGATACAACCTTATGTCTGTCTCAATGCTTTGTGATCTTGATATGGTTGTTGTCTTTGGCAAGTATCGTTGTGTTGTGGTTATGGAAGCTGACAATTCCAAAGTCTTCGAAGGCTTTAGGAGAGGAGACTTGTATATTGTTGATTTCTCTACAGGACCGCAACCAGCCGTGTGCCTACTTGCAAAAGCTTCAGAAGGCTGGCTATGTCATCGACGACTTGGTCATGCAGGCATGAGGAATTTGCACACGCTTGCGAAGAAGAAGCATGTCATTGGCATTGAGAATGTCAAATTCCTCAAGGATCACTTGTGTGGAGCATGTGAAGCTGGAAAGATGACCAAGGCTAAGCATCTAGCGAAGACTATCATGACCACTACTCGACCATTTGAATTGCTTCATATGGATCTCTTTGGTCCTAACCATTACTCAGCAGTCACAAATGATGCATCTCTCTATGGCTTTGTTATTTTTGATGATTACTCTCGTTACACTTGGGTACACATTGTTACTTACAGACATGAAGTGCAGGAAGTCTTCAAACGATTTTCCTCGAGGGCTTCAACCAACTTTGGTGTGAAGATCAAGCACATCAGAAGTGACAATGGAACTGAGTTCAAGAATTCTGGTCTTGATGACTATCTTGATGAACTTGGTATTACTCATGAGTTATCTGCTCCTTACACTCCTCAGCAGAATGGCGTCGTGGAGCGCAAGAACAGAACTCTTGTTGAGATGGCTCGCACTATGCTTGATGAGTACAAGACGCCTCGTCACTTCTGGATTGAGGCAATTTATACTGCGTGCCACATCATCAACAGGGTATATCTTCACAAATTCTTCAAGAAGACTGCCTATGAACTCCTCACTGACAAGAAACCCAATGTGAGTTATTTCAAAGTCTTCGATGCTAAATGTTGGATTAGAGACCCTCATCACAATGCTAAATTTGCACCGAAAGCACATGAAGGTTTTATGCTTGGTTATGGAAAGGACTCGCACACCTACAGAGTCTTCAACAACGCTCTTCACAAGGTTGTTGAAACTGTAGATGTGCGGTTTGATGAAACTAATGGCTCGCAAAGAGAGCACCTACCTTCTGTGATAGATGAACCAGCACCTGAGGAATCTATCAAGTTCAAGGCTACTGAGGATGTCATTCCTACCGAAGAATCTGCTGAAGAATTCATTCCAGAACATGAAGAACGTCGAGCTAATGCACCTGAAGAAAATGGTGCTGAAGAAAATGCTGATCAAATTCCTCGACGACAACCAACTCATCCTCGCATTGCAAATGAAGTGCAAGTTAAAAAGATCATCGATGACATTGAAGCACCAGGTCCTCTCACACGCTCAAAAGTTTCACATTTATCTAACTTTTGTGGGCACTATGCTTTTGTCTCTATCACAGAGCCCACTAAGGTAGATGAAGCATTTCTGGAGCCTGAGTGGATTCAGGCCATGCAAGAAGAATTACATCAATTCGAACTCAACAACGTCTGGGAACTGGTTAAACGTCCAGATCCTCGCAAGCACAATATCATTTGCACAAAGTGGATCTACCGCAACAAGCAAGATGAAAATGGCCTTTTGGTGAGGAATAAGGCACGGCTTGTAGCTCAAGGCTACACACAGGTTGAAGGAATTGATTTCAATGAAACTTTTGCACCTGTTGCTAGACTTGAAGCTATTCGCATATTACTTGCTTATGCTAACCATCATGATATCACTTTATATCAAATGGATGTGAAAAGTGCATTCCTCAATGGTAAGCTTGAGGAAGAAGTATATGTTGCTCAACCCCCAGGTTTTGAAGATCCAAAGCATCCTGACAAAGTCTTCAGACTCAATAAGGCCCTCTATGGCCTCAAGCAGGCCCCTCGGGCATGGTATGATACTTTGAAGGAATTCCTCATGAAGAAAGGCTTCAAACCCGGTTCACTCGACCCTACTCTTTTCACTAAATCTTATGATGGTGAATTGTTTGTATGCCAAATATATGTTGATGATATTATCTTTGGCTGTACTGACCAACGTTATAGTGATGAATTTGCCTATATGATGAGTGAAGAATATCAAATGTCCATGATGGGAGAGTTGAAATTCTTTTTAGGTCTTCAAATTCGTCAACAGCACAATGTCATATTCATATCTCAGGAGAAATACCTCAAGGATGTACTGAGGAAATTCGGCATGCAAGATTGCAAAGGCGTCAAAATTCCGATGCCCACAAATGGCCATCTGTGCACTGATGAAAATGGTATTGACTTCGATCAAAAGGTATACCGCTCCATGATTGGTTCTTTATTGTATTTATGTGCATCTAGGCCAGATATTATGCTTAGTGTTTGCATGTGTGCCCGATTTCAAGCTACACCGAAGGAATCACACCATAAGGCTATGAAACATATTCTTCGATATCTAGCTCACACACCAACACTTGGATTATGGTACCCCAAGGGCTCGGCTTTTGATCTCATTGGATATTCTGACTCTGACTATGCTGGTGATCGTGTGGACCGCAAGTCAACATCTGGTACATGTCATTTCCTCGGACGATCTTTGGTCTGTTGGTCCTCGAAGAAACAGAACTGCGTATCACTGTCTACTGCTGAAGCTGAGTACATTGCTGCTGGTTCTTGCTGTGCTCAATTGCTGTGGATGAAGCAAACTCTCAAGGACTATGGCGTCAACGTGAAGAATGTGCCTCTCTTCTGTGACAATGAGAGTGCCATCAAGATTGCTCACAACCCAGTTCAGCACTCGAAGACAAAGCACATTCAGATTCGTCATCATTTTCTTCGTGATCATGTGTTGAAGGGCGACATTTCTATTGAGCATGTGAAGACTGAAGAACAGCTAGCCGATATCTTCACAAAGCCCTTGGATGAGAAGAGATTTAGCAAGTTGCGGTGTGAGCTAAATATCCTAGAATCTTCGAATGTTCTTTGAAAAGGACACTCATCCTAACACTTATGCAAAATTGATGACTTAGATGTGCAACACATGAAGAAACGTTTTTCTTCAATCAATGAAGAATAACACTCTAAGTGTGAAGAAATTAACGAAGAATTTGATTCTCAGAACCCTACGACAATTGTACGCGGTGTCTGAAATCATCATTCTTATACGGTGGGTCACGCCACCACCAAAAGTTGAAAATCTTCAATTTGAGTTTTTCCTCAGTTTTGAAATTCCTCAGTTGTTCAAATCTTCAACTTTGCAAAATCTTCACTGTTTCCGTCGTTTTTCTTCATTGGCTATATATATATATATATATATATATATATATATATATATATATATATATATATGAGTTTATGTCCTCTACAGCATTCACTTATTGCTATTTCTTCAAGTTGCTATTTCTGTTAAGTGAATGTGATCGGACCCTTCCCCCTCTATGCTATACTCAACCCAATCTATTCACAAATTCTTCATGTGCGTTTTATTTGAAACTCGTTCAAAATCTTCACTGTGTCCTTGTCAGCTGAAGAATTTGCGAACGGAACTTTTAACTTATCTTATCCAAATTTTCGGCTTTGCCGCTCAAACCGTTCCGCATCCCATGAAATACTTATCTATTCACCCACGATCTAACACGATCTCCACTTCTCAGTACGTGGGTGACACATGTCAAGCGAATGAGAAGGGTCAGGGGCACGTTCGTCCAATTTCTTCGGGCGAACAGCTTTTCATCGTGGCTATAAATACCCCCTCTCCCCTTCCTCACTTCCTTTACTCCGCTCGACCTTTCTCCAGCTCGAGCTTCTCAAACCCTAGCACCGCCGCTACTTCATCGTCACCGGTGAGGAAGAGCTTCACTGCCTCGACCTCGTCGCCGCCATACTCGCGCCGGCCGCGGAAATCTTCACTCCGCCGCCGCCGTAGCCGTCTTCCTCCGCCGAGTTAGGGCGTGGAAGATCTGCACAGACGAACTTCACTTCTCCACCTCACAGTTCGTCATGTTCTTCATTCAGGGTAATTAAAAGTTACTTTTACTGCCCTCTTTGATTCAAATGATTTCTGCAAAATCTTCAAAAGGTGTTTATTCTTCAAATTCTTCACACACTAAACACCTCACATGTCATCTGTTCTTGATTCGTTTCTCTAAGCAATAATTTTTCTTCAAGATTCCTAAATAGTGTGGATTTCTGATCTGTACAACTCTGGAACCTAAGACTAAGAACGCTTAGTGAAATTCTTCAAGACTCGCCTGGTCAAATTCCTCAAACTTGTTGTTTTTGAAAAACCTTCTGAGAACGCATATGACCTCTCCAAATTCCACGCAACTATACTCTGTTCACAGGTACTCATGTCCGCAGCTGAATCACTAGGTTCTCATCAACTTAACTCATTTGCAGCGTTCCTCGAAGAAAAGTTGCATACTTCTTCAGAAAATTCAATAGTTCAAATTCCTCATCTGAAGAAAATGGCTGATGGAAAGAAGCGACAGAAAGGAGGAAAGAGGCCTGAGGTTAACACTGCTTTTGAAATCCCTGAGGACATCTATGCTGGGTACTGCACACCCCCTGAGGAGGATAAAAATCAGCGCAAGGTGCGCCTTCAAAAGATTGAGAGGAGATGGGCAAGAGAGTGGAGGGAGTACAGATATGTGACTCCAAAGTACATGAAGAAATTCGCTGTTACTCCTCCATGCTCAAGACCACCATTGGCACCTGGCCAAGAAGCAGATCCCACTAGCATCAAATGCGGTGAGGAGTTTCCTGAAGAATGGGCCAAGCGACAGGCCAAGCTGGCCAAACAGGCAAAAGATGCAATGAAGAAATTCAATGAAGATTCTGCTGCTGCAACCGCTGAAGGCCTCTGTAAGGCCGAAGAAATCCATGGCAAAGAAGCCTGCGCACAAGCCAAGTGCCTTTTCTTCAATGCCCTCACGGCCAATTTCCTCAGCTAAGCACGCACGGCCAATTCCTCACGCTGCTGCTGCTCCTCCAAAGTCCTTAGCTGCTCCGACCAAATCCTCAGCACTTGTGCATCTTGCCACGTGCCAAAGGACTACAGGCATCTCTATTGCCTCAGGAGCTTCAGCTAGTTCCTCAGCTGCACCAAATTCTTCAACGGGACCCTCTCTGCTGAAGACAAAGACCACTGCTGGACGAGGCTCTCGCCCAAGTTCTCACAAGAAGCAGGTCGCCTTCCAAGTGCCGTGTGAAGAAGACGAAGCTAATGATGAAGAACTTGCTGAAATCATCAGAGATAGGCAAGTCAGGGCCGCTAGAGCCAAGGGCACAAATGTGCCTTTGCTTTTGGATCCAAAGTTGATCCTCGATTACATTGATCTCTGGCACAAGGACCCAAACTCTCCTATGCCTGACTTCAAGCTGACTCCTGGTCAAAGTCATATGCTGACTGCCTTCATCCAAGAAGAAAAATGGAAATTTGAGAAGGCCAGGCAGCTCAAGAAAGCACAGTACAGGGAGAAATTCCTGAAGAACAACGTTGTCTCTATGACAACTGATGAACTTGTGAAGATCCAGTCTGAAATCAAAACCCTCAGCGATGACTTCAATGCTTACTATGTTGATTGGAAAGGAGCCAATGTCAGGTTTCTTAAACTGACTAAGATGTTCACCTCAAATGTTGCAGCCCCATCGCAACAAGAAATTCCTCAGGCTGAAGCATCTGCTCAGCCCACTGAAGAACATGCCAGCACCGCTGATGACAATCAGGCTGCTGAAAAAAATGTAAGTTCCAGGGCTGATGACTGCATTCCAGCCACTGATGAAATTGCCAGGGCATCCACTAGTGGTGCGCCTGAATAAAATGAAGAGGTCAGGGCAACTACATCAGTTGTGCCTGAAGAAAATCAACCACATTCCTATGCTCCTCCTGCGCCTACCCCAACTCCAATTCTTCCATCTGCATCAGATGTGAAGAAGACCAAGGCTGCAAAGCGTGCAGCAGTGAAGAAAAGAAAAGCATCAGCTCCTTCAGATTCTTCAGCACCGAAGAAGATGAAGAAATTGACAAGCTCATTTACTAATCCAATTGATGATGTTCCTGTTTCCTCCATGCCATCAAAGGAAATCGTCCCTTTTGTTGAAGAATATGTGATCCCTAGCGGATCTGATGAAGAAAATCCTTGTGCTGCTTCGTCAGAGCAGATGGATGAAGAAATTGAAGTGGATAAAATCCCTTCAACCCCCAAAGTTTCCTCGCCTATGCCTCAGTTTACTGCTGAAGAGGCTGGCGTTGAAGAAATAGAAGGTGAAGAAGTGGACATTGGCTGTACCACACCAGTAATGAATGATGACTTTTGGGACAGTCAGCACCCTAACTCTCCACTCTTCACACCATTGCAACAAATTCCTCAGTCCCCAGCAACTACAGTTCAAATGGGATCTGATGAAGCTCATGAAGAAATTCCAGCCACTAGAGCTGAAGAAAATGAAAATGGAGAATTGAAGACCCAGGCTGCCACTGAAGAGGAACCAGAAATTCCTCAGCCTGAAGAACCTGAGATTGCGATTCCTGAGGTTGTAATGCAACTGACTGACACTCCTCTGCCCAAGCCAAAGGATCCATTCTCAAGGAAGCAAAAATTCAAGGCTAATGATTTCTTCGGCGAGCACGTATTCTTCACTGATTACAACCCCTATGACTCTGCTCGCATTAGGAAGAGGCATTTCTGGACTGCCAGCCAGGCAAATTTTTATTCCTCAGTGCTGTTCAACAAAGACAAAGTCTTCGATCATGAGCACATTCCTCACGTGGATATGGAATCTCTGCCGTGCTTCGTGCCAATCCTCAGTGTTCTTTACGACACTGGACTATTAAATTTCTGCACTGACATATGTGATTGGAATGAAGAACTCATTCTTCAATTTTATGCAACTCTGCACATCATCGGAGACTCTGAAGATGTGAATTCATGGTTGTTGGACTGGATGTCTGAAAATACTCACTACAAAGCACCAGCTACTGAATTGCTTCGAGCTTTGCCTCTTAGTCCTCCCCTTGAAGCTGCTTGTTGCGTCTACAGTGAACCTGAGCTTACAGATCACTATATGCAAGTGCTAATGAAGCCTTTGAAGCCAGGTCAGGCCCCAAGAACAAAATTCCTTGTGAAGGAATTGTTATATGTGCCTCGGACTGTCTATCGCATTCTGACGAAGACATTGAGTCCTATCAAGGGCCACGACTCGAATGAAGAAGAAGTCGTTGGCATCATGAAGAATCTGCTTTTCAATATCATTCATGGCGTTCCTGTCAACTTCCATGATTTCTTCATGAGGACTCTGGCCAATGTCGCAATGTCACCATTTGAGTTGAAGCCTTATGCTCCGTGGATTATGAGATTCATCAGAATAAGGTCTTCACTCAACTACAAAGCTGATACAGTGAACCATTGCAGCTACTTGCCCCCGATTGAAGTCCTCAAACGGACATTTTCCTCAACTGATGAAAAGGGCAAACCATGTCGGTAGAACCAGTCTCGCGTAAGCGTACGCGTAATGTCGGTCCGGGCCGCTTCATCCAACAATACCGCCGAATCAAAGTATGACATGCTGGTAAGCATGCATGACAATTACCGCCTACAACTCTTTGTGTTCTACTCGTGCATATGACATCTACGCATAGACCTGGCTCGGATGCCACTGTTGGGGAACGTAGTAATTTCAAAACAAAACCTACGCACTCGCAAGATCCATCTAGGTGATGCATAGCAACGAGAGGGGAGAGTGTTGTCCACGTACCCTCGTAGACCGAAAGCGGAAGCGTTATGACAACGCGGTTGATGTATACGTACGTCTTCACGATCCAACCGATCCTAGTACCGAAAGTACGGCACCTCCGCGATCTGCACACGTTTAGCTCGGTGACGTCCCACGAACTCTAGATCCAGCTGAGGTCGAGGGAGAGTTTCATCAGCACGACAGCGTGATGACGGTGATGATGAAGTTACCGATGCAGGGCTTCGCCTAAGCACTACAACGATATGATCGAGGTGGAAATCTGTGGAGGGGGGCACCGCACACGGCTAAAACAACTGTCAACTTGTGTGTCCTCGGGTGCCCCCTGCCCCCGTATATAAAGGAGCAAGGGGGAGGCCGGCCGGCCCTATGGGCGCGCCAAGGAGGGGAGGAATCCTCCTCCTAGTAGGAGTAGGATTCCTCCTTTCCTAGTCCTACTAAGAGGGGGAAGGAAGGAGAGGGGGAGGGAGAGGGAAAGAGGGGCCGCACCCCTTCCCCTAGTCCAATTCGGACTCCCTTGGGGGGGCACCTCCTAGCTGCTGCCCTCTCTCTCCCCTAAAGCCCACTAAGGGCCCAATAACTTCCCGGGGGGTTCCGGTAACCCTCCGGCACTCCGGTTTTATCCAAAACCTCTCCGGAACACTTCCGGTGTTCGAATATAATCGTCCAATATATCAATCTTTATGTCTCGACCATTTCGAGACTCCTCGTCATGTCCGGGATCACATCCGGGACTCCAGACAACTTCGATACATCAAAACACATAAACTCATAATACCGATCGTCATCGAACGTTAAGCGTGCGAACCCTATGGGTTCGAGAACTATGTAGACATGACCGAGACTCATCTTCGGTCAATAACCAACAGCGGAACCTGGATGCTCATATTGGTTCCTACATATTCTACGAAGATCTTTATCGGTCAAACCGCATAACAACATACGTTGTTTCCTTTCTCATCAGTATGTTACTTGCCCGAGATTCGATCGTCGGTATCTCAATACCTAGTTCAATCTCGTTACCGGCAAGTATCTTTACTCGTTCCATAATGCATCATCTCTTAACTAACTCATTAGTCACATTGCTAGCAAGGCTTATAGTGATGTGCATTACCGAGAGGGCCCAGAGATACCTCTTCGACAATCGGAGTGACAAATCCTAATCTCGATCTATGCCAACTCAACAAACACCCTCGGAGACACCTGTAGAGCATATTTATAATCACCCAGTTACGTTGTGACATTTGATAGCACACTAAGTGTTCCTCCAGTATTCGGGAGTTGCATAATCTCATAGTCATAGGAACATGCATAAGTCATGAAGAAAGCAATAGCAACAAACTAAACGATTGTCGTGCTAAGCTAACGGATGGGTCTTGTCAATCACATCATTTACTAATGATGTGACCCCGTTAATCAAATGACAACTCATGTCTATGGCTAGGAAACTTAACCATCTTTGATTCAACGAACTAGTCAAGTAGAGGCATACTAGTGACACTCTGTTTCTCTATATATTCACACATGTATTAAGTTTCCGGTTAATACAATTCTAGCATAAATAATAAACATTTATCATAATATAAGGAAATATAAATAACAACTTTATTATTGCCTCTAGGGCATATTTCCTTCAGAATAAATTTTTTAAAGAAAGGAATTTAGATATCACGAACATTTTTTAAAATTGAAGAACAAATTTAAAAATGTAGAACCTTTTTAAAAATCACAAACAAGTTTGGAAATTCAAACATATTTTCAATACATGAACAATATTTTGAAAACCAATACATATTTTTAAAATTTTGAACATATTTTTCAATAAGCGAAGGATTTTTTAAACTTCGAACATTTTTGTAAAGAACGAATATTTTTTACATATAAACAAAATTTGAATAGTTTGAACATTTTTAAAATTATGAAAAATGAAAAAATGAAGACGAGGAAAAATAAAGAAAAGAAACAGAAAGAAAAAAGGTGATTTTTTTTGAAAAAGTAGAAATGGAATGAAATGGAAAAGATAGAGAAGAAAAAATAAACAGGAAAAAGGAAAACGAAAAACAAAAAAGAAACAGAAAAAAGTGTTAGGAAGCTCCTATAAGGTTCCCAAAACCAAAAAAAAACGGCTGGGAACAAGCGAGAAGGTTCCTAAAACCGGAATCGGGCCGGCCCACACGCGAACCCTCGATCGATCTCCCTGTGCGTCCGCCCGACAACTTGCCGCAGCGAGCGGCAAATAGGATATTCCCCAGCTCCCCAGCTCGGGCGCACCCTCACCGCCGCCAGCCCGCTCAAATTAAGCTCAATTGCCCCAACCGCTAAGCTCCGCCGTGCGATTCTTTTGTCACTAATGAGGCAATGACCCCCTTTTCTCGTGGTGCCTTCTCGTGGCATTCGTCAAGGGGATCCGATCAGCCCATACCTTTTCCTCTTGTGCACTGAAGGTTTGTCTGGTCTGTTGCTTCAGAAGGAGAATCGTGGCGAGCTACATGGGATTCGAAATGGGCGTCATGGCCCATCTATCTCACATCTCCTATTTGCAGACGATAGCATCTTCTTTGCTAAGAGTGATTCTCAGAGTGTGTGCTCGTTGGAGGCTACCCTCAACTCTTATTGTGCCGGTTCGAGCCAAGCTATCAATAAGGACAAGTCCTCGGTGTTCTTTGGCAACCACTATCCTGATCATGTCAAGAACCGAGTGAAGAATCAGCTGGGTATATATACTGAGACGTTCCATGATTCATATCTTGGTATGCCCACGGATGTTGGACGTTCTCCCACTTGCACTTTCAAGTTACTCACTGATAGAGCGTGGCAGAATATCCATGGGTGGTCGGATCGGCCTACGTCTAGGGCTGGGACGGAAACCATGCTCAAGTCCAAGACTCAAGCCATTCCCACGTTCATCTCGAGATGCTTCCGACTGCCGGTGGCGATCTGTGGGAGGTTCCGTCAGATTGTGGCTGATCAGTGGTGGGGACGGGAAGATGGCAAGAAGAAGCTTCACTGGCGCTCTTGGGACTTGCTCTCGACCCCGAAATCCTTGGGTGGCATGGGCTTCCGCGACATGGGGCTTTTTGAACCAGGCGATGTTGGCAAAACAGGGCTGGCGATTACTGACGGATCTGAGTCTCTGTGTGCCCGGGTTTTGAAAGGAAGGTACTTCCAGTTCGACAGCTTTTGGAACGCGGGGGCACCTCGTTCTGCTTCTGCGACCTGGCGGGCGATATTGCATGGCCGTGATTTGCTGAAGATGGGTGTCTAGTGGGGTATTGGTGATGGGAGACGCACGCACATCCTCTCTGATCACTGGATCCCCTCGACGCCTCCGGCTCTCCTCCGTCCCCTCTCTCCAATCCCAGCCTCGGCGACGGTGCACTGTTTGATCGATGCGGAGAATGCCTGCTGGGACATGGATTCGGTGAAGGCTTTTTTCTGCGAAGCAGTGGCTAATGAGATTCTTCAAATCCCTATCAGCGGGGCAGGCGGGTCGGACTTTGCCCGCTGGCCTTTCACAAGGTTCGGTGCGTACACGGTCCGGTCGGGCTACAGCATGGCCAGGACAACCCGCTTCCTGATCAAGCAAAGTGGCGATGGCAGAGGCCAGCAATCTGCATGGCCTTCGGAGGAGAAGGTTTGGAAGAAGTTGTGGAATGTTAAGGCTCCGAACAAGATGAAAACTGTTCTGTGGAGGTTTGCACATGATTGTTTGCCCTCGGGCGAGCAGCTGCTCCGGCGTCACGTTCGGACGAGAACGGACTGCTTCTTCTGTGGTAGGCCGGAAAGTGTGGGGCATGCGCTGCTTTTCTGTCCTCATGCTCGCGCTGTCTGGGATGAGATCAAGGAGGCCTTTGGGATCAAGTTGTTTCGATCTTCTTTTGCTTCTTCGAGACAGTGGCTTTTCAACTACCTTACTCGATGTTCCGATCGGGATATCTCTGTCCTGACAGTGACTTTGTGGCATATTTGGGAGGCCCAGAACTCGGCGCGCAATGAGCCGGAGGCCCCTCCTCCGAAGCGGACTGCAGCGAAAGCTCGTGCTTATGCTGACATGGTTTTCCAGCACCTATTCAAGCCTCTCCCTACTCCCAGGCGTGAGTCCACTGCATCTAGCTCTAATTGGTCTCCGCCACCGCAGGGCACTGTGTAGGTGTCTTTTGATGCGGCTGTGGATCTAGCTCGGGGTTCTTCCGCGGCTGGTGTGGTGATTCTGGATCACTCTGGCCAATTTGTGGCTGTTGCTACCGAGCCAATCCCTGGTGTCTCTTCCCTGGAGGTCGCTGAAGCCCTTGCTCTTCGACGTGCTACCATGCTGGCTCGGGAGAAGCATCTACCCAGTGTGGTGTTTCACTCTGACTGCCTTTCGTTGGTTCAACACATGAATTCTTCGGCCTGTGACAGATCTTTGGTGGGCACCATAGTTGCTGAGATCAAGGCGGAGTGTGTTGCCCTGGCTTCGGTTTCCTTCAAGCATATTCGTCGGCACTGTAATGTTGTAGCTCATGTCTTAGCTAAGTCTAGTTTGAACTCTGTGAGTCCATGTATTTTCCTTTCTGCTCCGGATTGCATCCAGGAGACCTTGTGTAATTTGGTTGCTTAATTAATAAAGGCCGATGTTTTCCAAAAAAAAAAGACCCCCTTTTCTCCGTCACCCTTTACTTTTTACCATGACGCTCCAGATTGAGCAAACGACCGATGCCCCGAAGGAAAACCACCCCCACCACCACCGAAGGAGCCTAGGACAGAGCTCTAGAGCGACGAATTATGCGGATTTCTAGACAATAGTCAGAGCTCTAGAGCTCTAAGAGACGATTGTAGGCTGTATTTTCTGCGTTTCAAACGGGCAGTATTTGATCCAAGCCCCCCCCCCCCCCCCCCCCCCCCCCCACACACACACACACACACACACAAAAGCAAAAGCTCACAACAGTTCCAAGTAGGCTCGCAAAGTGATATCACAGTAGCGCGGATTTTTCGTCCACATAAATTATCACTCTTATATCCACCATCGCAGCATCGGTATTTAAGGGTTTTTCTTTTTTTTGACGGGGCATCGGTATTTAAGTTACACAGGCATGTCCACGACAATCACTAGTGTTAACAAGGGAAGCGAACTGAACTCTTCCGGAAGATGTGCAAAAACGCCGAACAGCACGTAAGATATTCCAGGCTCCTTCGGTGCCCAAAACAAGGCTGAAAACACAAATACGCCTGTCCAGCAACTACTCGTCGAGAAAGAAAAAAACAGAAGGGGGAGTCGGCGAGGCAGAACGGATGCCACGTGGAGTGTAGGATACTTGGTGGCAGGTCTCTACGAGGGCGAGGAGAAGCTGAACTGAATTCCCGTCTTTCCACTGTCGTGCTGAGATTGCTTCAGAATGTAGCAGTAGTTCACCTGAAACAAATGCAGAAAAACAAGTTTGTTAGTCAGGAGGCAGGCAGGCACACCACATGATGATCTGTAATCTTCTGGTGCAAAGGAAATCGAAGAGGGCTATCAAAACATACCTCGACCCGGAATAGTTTAGTCGGCAAAATAATGCCGACGCCAGCACTACTCCTAAACGAACGGCGGAATTCATCAAGCGACAAGTTTTTGTACTGGCCCTCCGACAGTTTCACAAGATTCCCAGCAGTGAGAAACGCATGACCATGTATTCCAGCATCTCTAAACACCTTCAGAGGCAGATCAAAGGAAAGGTCCGCAAAGGCAGAAACAGCGAGATCGCCGCCCAAGTAATCCCTCCCTGGAACAGCAGCAGAACCATCTTCTGACGCGCCGGGGACAAGCCTCCGTGCTTCTGTCGGGCCAACCCCTCTTGTTCTGAAACCGAGCAAGGATGATATTCCACCCAGGCTGCAAACTGGAGAAGAGTGACCTCCCAGGTTAAATCTATCAGTAACAGGTGTAGACGAATTCATAAATCCTCTTGCCAGTGGTAAAACAACACCAGCTCCTACACCAACATTGAGAGCAGCGTTCCAGAATCCAAAAGGCACGGCAGCACGAGCATCAAACTCCTGAAGCAAAGTCAAAAGCACCATATTGTAAGATAATAATAATGAGAATAGATGTGACAAGTATACTTCTCCATTATTGTGAGGAACCATAAAAAGGAAAAGAGAAATAATAAATAGATTGGTGCTAAAGAAATCGTGAAAAGGGGGACAGAAAAGGCTGAAAACAGACCTGGCGAAAAAAATTCAATCCTTTGTTATCCCAAAGACCACCAACTTGAGAGGATGAGAGAAATGCATATCCTTTTGTTGGCCTGATATGTGAATCCCTTTGATCAATCTTGTATGTGTATTTCAATGCAGATAGAAGGTTATGCCCTAACTGCCTTCTGATGGACGTTGACGCGAGGCGTGACGGATCAGTCAAGGTACGCCATGTAAGATTGTAAGATAAATCGTGGTGCCTGGTTGAAAGCAAACCAAATGAAAGACCAAGTAGACGCTCCTTGTATGATGAGAACTTCATCCAATCTTGTGACAACAATGAAGCCCGAGCCATCAAGGGTGTTGGTATTGATTTAAATCTTGGCAGCGAGACTCCTACACCAACCTCTGTTGTTTGGTCCCAACCATATGCAACTGAAGCATCCCAGATGTCTGCATAGCCAGCCAAATTCTTCCACTTAACAGCCCCTTCCAGTGACCATGCTTTTGCCTACAAACGTAATGAATACACACTCACATGCATCAGATGTGATAACCTCTGAAAGAGTACTGGAGATTGCCATGCAGTAAAAACAACAGTGTTTGTTTTCCTGCCCTTATGATGCTGACAACATAGGTTCGGTAACATCATGACCTATAAAGTTATATTTATAATGAAGTATTTGTATTCAGTATAGGGTAAAGGTAAATACCAAGTATACTTCTCAAAAGAACAATTATTTTAACAAAACACATGACAATGCGTTCACTTATTTTTAACAAGACACATACATCCAAACTATATTTTGATTAGAGCACAATGAAACATACACTGAACCTTAGCAAATGCAGCTTTTTGTTCCGTACTTAAAAAGTAACTGTTAGAAACGTTGAAACATTAGTATTATTTTCTGAGCTAGTTGAAACTTGAAAACATCGGTAGAATGTGCTGAAGACAAAGTATCAAACAAACAAGGTAATCTATAGTTGTGAAAGTTGCATGTTGAACACCGATAACTGAATTCATAGCTTGATCATCCAGTGCAATCACCAACAAATCAAACCAAGTGGAGAGCGCACCTCCGGCTTGGAGAAGACGCCAGCGTTGCCGCTGATGGGGATGGCGGGCTCGACGACCTCAATGACGACGTTGGTGGTGCCGGGCAGTTCGGGCGGGCCGGCATCGAGCGTGATGTTGACGGCCTCGAACACGTCGAGCCCGCGGAGCCGCGCGCTGGCATCGGCCGCGGCGCTCAGCAGGTCCTGCACGGTGGTGGCGGAGCGGAGGAGGTCGGCAACCTCCGCCTCGATGAGCTCCTCACGCGTCTTGGCGTTGCCCCTGATGATGACGTCGTGGACGCGGATCCCCACCAGGTCCGAGGAGAGCCTCCGGAACACGGACTGCACCTTCTCCCGCTCGAGGGCCGCGGCCGCCCGCTCGTCCAGCTCCTCCTCCTCCTCGTACTCGTACTCCTCATCGGCGATTTCTCCATCGGCGCCAGCCCATGGCTCGGGCACGCGGTTCCCGGCGTCCTTAGGGTTTTGGTCGGCGGCGTCGGCCATGGCTGGGGTTCCCGGCGTCCTTCCGAGCTTTCTCTTGTGTTTTCAGATGCGGCCTTTCGTGCTTACCAAGCTCACGACAAGCGGGGCCGGAACCCCGATATTTACCTAACCTAACAGCAAGCAGTGCAAACAGGAAACAGCAAGCATTCATCATTCATGATCAACAGCAGCATGACATGAGTAGCAAGCAACAGCAGCAACACAAGCATTCAAGAGCAGGATGACATTCAGCTAGCAAAAAGGAGCACCTAAACTGAAGCAGAAAGCAGTACTACACTAGTACACTACTAGTACAATCTACCGGCATTCAAAGAGCAGCAGCTAGCACTAGCAAGCAGCCAAGGACAGCATCCAGGAGCTTAATGGAAGAAATCAAATCTGAATAAAACAGATCAAGAAGTTGAGGAGAGGCTGCTGCTTCAGGGATTGGAGAGGGTTACCTGCCGTCAGGAGAAGAGGGTATTGCCTCCTGTTGTGGGGTAGTGGTCGCCGGTCGATTTCGAGCGTCGCCGGCGGCGGCGGCGGCGTCGTTCCAGGAGGTGGCAGCTCGATCTGGGAACCGGATCCTCTACCAGGGTGCCGAGCCTTCTTACGACCCCCAACTGTGGTTTAGCCCAGGAAACTACTAAAGGCCCATATCGACAGCCCAGCGGCTTGCCTGATGCCTGATGCCCTTTAAAAAAAAGTACCCCTCAAAAAATTTAACAACATAAGAACATCTACAGCCACGTTGGGCAAATCCGGCCCCCTCAAACGCCCGTAGACACTGACCGGTCACGCCTCAAATAATGCAATCCACATCCGCACACTACGTCGATGCATACACATCGTCCGACTACTCCATCACTTACTAACTAACATGCCATTGAACTATCAAAATTTGGCATGTTTGGCTATGATGGAGATCATCCACGGCTACCCTTGCCCTTCCCGGCATCCTTGCCGTCCTTCTCGCGGAAGTACCGGTCGAAGACACGGTAGGGATCAAGCTAGATCTGCTCGTCGCGGAGCTGTCCTCCTTCGGTGGCAGCCCAGCCATGGCACGGACCGCCCGTTTCTGCTCTCGGACGAGGGCACTGTGTTCCTTCACTGTCGTGTCTTCACAATGCAAGTGCGGATGGCCTCCTCCTCTGCGGCTGCCCACGCCGCCGCATCAGCCGCCTCCGCCGCCGCCATTTCCGCCGCGATACGGGTCTCGACGGCCCTTATCCTCTCCATCCCACGACGGGCTGCCTGTTCCCGGTGGGACTCATAGTCTGCTCGACTGGTGATGGGGAGAGACTGGAGAGGAGAGGAGTGTGAAGTGGCTAAGGTTTAGTCCGGCGAGTAGATGGAGACGAATATATGTATGTTTTGGTGGGCTAGAGTGGGCAAACCTTAAAAAGTACTGCTAAACCTTAAAAGTACAGATATTTTTGGCAAACCTCAAAAGCACTGCTGAGCAACTAACCAAAAAGGTTAACTCTTTAATATATGGAGAGGGGCAAAATCTCTTGTCAATATTGTCATAAACTCAACTAGATAGGTACCGCTGACACTTGCCTGGTCAGAGATTATCGCGAAGCTTTGATGCTCACAGTTGTAGTAAACAGAAGTAGTAGCACTACAAAACTATATTGTGGGGACATTTCATGGACGTTGTTGATCCCATTTTGCATGACCCTCTCAAGTATTTCGTGCTGCTACATAGACAACTCCTCTTTAAGTTGATTCTCAAAGGAGGACAACAAAGTCCAACGAAAATACTGGTCATAGGTTCAAGCAATCGCATTGTGCGCTTGGCCAAACACCAGACTAACAATCTGATCTTCAGTTATCTGAAGCCATTAAACAAGGTTGTCTTTATTGTCAAACACTGAATTAAACCATTCTCTACACTACACTGCCTTCTTAGTCGATGGGGCCGTCTTCTCTCATTAGACACACATCACCGTAAGATCTAAAATGAAACAAGGAAAATACATCAACAATAGAGTTAACAAAAGATATGAGACATATTGGCCCAAGCCCATAGACTTCCAATTCAACGCATGAACCCAAAGACTGCCTCCCTCCGTGCTCAATTAGTCCCACATCGCTAATTTCCAAGCGTAGACACCATCTTAAATAACTATCCCTCCCATTCCCTAACAGCCGGCCTGGTCGTGCGCGCCTTTCACTCCTGCTACGGAGAGAACGTATCCTGTGCTACGGCTTAACTCGTGCAACGGCCCCTACAATTTACATAAGGGACCTTGTAAAACCATTTAACTACGCAAAGAAAGAGTCCAGCTAGGGTTAATTAAAAAAACGGGTTAATTAAAAAGAGTCCAGCTTGTACCATCCCCTGATCTCTGTTACAGTTTATGTGAGAGATTCAGCCATAACGGTAAAGTTTAACCACTAATTAATGTTATAGTGGAAAACAGATTAGATGACTAGAAAGAGTGGACGTGTGTTATGTAAATCTGTAGTTGCTTCTTTTTTCTTTCTTTTGCAAGGGATGCTTTAGATTATTCAGAATCAACGAATCTGCGGCTATTCTGTGGAAAAGAATGATACTTCCATGGTCTGATTATTTCTATGGCAGAATTAAGAGATGCTCTTGTATGGCAGGGTTAATAATTACATATCAAGTGCCATATTGTCTGGAGAAGTTGCAGTAAGGCTTCAAGATGTACTTAAGTAGTTTCATCCAGGCTACAATTGTCTCGGGGAAGCTGTACTAATGTAGTGAGGCTAATTATCAAAGTAGGATATGTACTGTAAAAACTCCAGAAAATCTGATAGGATCATATATAAATTTCTGTTCACCATAAACCCAGTCTGACTCAAACATTGTGCACATACATATGATGTAATATACTTATTTCATAAGGATAGCTTTGTTCTACACAACTATCTTGAATAGAAGGCCCACTGTGCTCTGTTTTGACGTTTTCCAACTATTGTATCTGCCTTTTGTCTGTCCAAACATACATCGACCGCTTACTACAAGAGATGCTTTACACACTGAAACTTCGAAATTTCAATATATCTTGGCGTACGAAATAGCTTAAGGCTTAAGCACCATCCACCTCCAAGCTTGCTGAAAGAGACAAAGTGGATGCAACTACAGCAGTAGCTTGTACAACAATTTTTTTTCTCTAGAGATGAGCTTGCAGCTAAACATGCAGACAATACCTGAAAAAAAGGGAACATCAACTATTTTCAGATGCATATCCAAGACGAAAGGTCAAAAATATTAGGACATCTAGTTGGCTAAAGACCATTTGAACCATACTGCTTAAGATTTGCATGCTAGATCAGTATTGTTGATTTTAAAGTATTGTTAGAATGTAGACTGCAACAAGAACAAAAATTCAGGAATAAAATGGACATGCTTTCAGAAATTTCAGTTGGACATCAAAACTGCAGTTTCATTTTGAGACGAACAAAGTGAACCAGAAGAGAAACACAACAAATCTTACTTTACATACATATTCCCAAGACATCTCTTACATAATAGTACGAATAGGAGATCATACACATGATTCTTTAAGCTGCAGAAGATGCGCGGCTCCTTGGCGATGGTTGCGCCCATGTTGATCGGACCTAAAGCACGGCGGCGCTACATAACATGCTCCCCGACGGCGCTGACGGTGGCTGCTTGGTGAGGCGTTTCAGAGGATAGGATGGCCACTGGTGCTAGAACTAGGTAGGGTGGACCGGCGGATGGCGAGAGAGTGGCCGATGGAGCAAATTGCTAACCCTAGCTCACAGATTGCCTAGTAAAGGTACAGGAATGAAACAGAGCCGAGGAAGGAGACACTGGGATTTCTGAGGGACTCTTTGCGTAGTTAAATGGTTTTATTACAAGGTCCCTTATGTAAATTGTACCAGCGGCCACCTGATGATAACATCCCGTCCATCAGTTTTCCATCCAGTAGCGCAGAGAGCAGCCGTAACACGAGTTGAGCGGTAGCACAGGATACGTTCTCCTACTACGGAGGGCGAAAGAGTTGGTACATGGTGGGTTGTAAGTTTGAAGCCCATGTCAAAGCTTCCCGCCGTTTGGTGGATTATGGCGGTGAGTGAGCCGGGCTTTGGCCTTTCAGGTCCAGCCTTGAAAAAGGCTGGCGGGTGTGGTGGTATGGGGTATCATCTCCTGCCCAAACCCACGCTTATGTGGTCCGTGTCATTCCTCGGCCCAGAGCATTAGGGGATTTTCTTGAAAACTCGTGATGTTGCTCTCACCATCTCCATAGTGTGAGGCTAACGTATGCATTTCAATTAGGGTCGTATGATATGGTTAGGATTCTGACAGATATGTCTTCATACCATCGAAAATTTACGGTATATGCACTTAATTATGACCTCCCCTGCGGGATCATCACGTGATCCGCTTAAAAAATCCCATATGAATAAATCTAAAAAATATCTTATATGCAAATGACTATATTTTTCAGATTTCAAGTTTTGATAAAATCACAACTGGTCTTTGATATGTGCAAAAATAAAAACATTGTCTTCAAACCTGGAATGCTATTCTAATTCCCTAGTTTTGTATATAAAAAAACAGCTAACAACGAATCAACAATCTTTTCCAGCAAAATTTGTTGTTAAATTACTTGCTCAAATATGTACACGTCAGATCTTTTTTTGGATATTTTAAAATTTTCAGCTTAGCTTTTAAATTTTCTGTAGAAAACTTTGTGATCTTGAGAGGCAGGCCTTTTGTAGACACCAGATACAACGGCTTTTCACCCGGTATTGATTCATCCATGAAACTTTATAACACAACAATCAGATAATACTTCGAAACGTCTCAAAAGTACAGATATTATTGACAAACCCTAAAGGTACGCTGGGCAACCAACCAAAAAGGGCAACTCTTTAATATGGTGAGGGGCAAAACCTCTTGTCAAGATTGTCATAAACCCCTTATGTAAATTGTACCAGCGGCCACCTGATGATAACATCCCGTCCATCAGTTTTCCATCCAGTAGCGCAGAGAGCAGCCGTAACACGAGTTGAGCGGTAGCACAGGATACGTTCTCCTACTACGGAGGGCGAAAGAGTTGGTACATGGTGGGTTGTAAGTTTGAAGCCCATGTCAAAGCTTCCGCCGTTTGGTGGATTATGGCGGCGAGTGAGCCGGGCTTTGGCCTTTCAGGTCCAGCCTTGAAAAAGGCTGGCGGGTGTGGTGGTATGGGGTATCATCTCCTGCCCAAACCCACGCTTATGTGGTCCGTGTCATTCCTCGGCCCAGAGCATTAGGGGATTTTCTTGGAAACTCGTGATGTTGCTCTCACCATCTCCATAGTGTGAGGCTAACGTATTCATTTCAATTAGGGTCGTATGATATGGTTAGGATTCTGACAGATATGTCTTCATACCATCGAAAATTTACGGTATATGCACTTAATTATGACCTCCCCTGCGGGATCATCACGTGATCCGCTTAAAAAATCCCATATGAATAAATCTAAAAAATATCTTATATGCAAATGACTATATTTTTCAGATTTCAAGTTTTGATAAAATCACAACTGGTCTTTGATATGTGCAAAAATAAAAAACATTGTCTTCAAACCTGGAATGCTATTCTAATTCCCTAGTTTTGTATATAAAAAAACAGCTAACAACGAATCAACAATCTTTTCCAGCAAAATTTGTTGTTAAATTACTTGCTCAAATATGTACATGTCAGATCTTTTTTTGGATATTTTAAAATTTTCAGCTTAGCTTTTAAATTTTCTGTAGAAAACTTTGTGATCTTGAGAGGCAGGCCTTTTGTAGACACCAGATACAACGGCTTTTCACCCGGTATTGATTCATCCATGAAACTTTATAACACAACAATCAGATAATACTTCGAAACGTCTCAAAAGTACAGATATTATTGGCAAACCCTAAAGGGACGCTGGGCAACCAACCAAAAAGGGCAACTCTTTAATATGGTGAGGGGCAAAACCTCTTGTCAAGATTGTCATAAACCCCTTATGTAAATTGTACCAGCGGCCACCTGATGATAACATCCCGTCCATCAGTTTTCCATCCAGTAGCGCAGAGAGCAGCCGTAACACGAGTTGAGCGGTAGCACAAGATACGTTCTCCTACTACGGAGGGCGAAAGAGTTGGTACATGGTGGGTTGTAAGTTTGAAGCCCATGTCAAAGCTTCCCGCCGTTTGGTAGATTATGGCGGCGAGTGAGCCGGGCTTTGGCCTTTCAGATCCAGCCTTGAAAAAGGCTTGCGGATGTGGTGGTATGAGGTATCATCTCCTGCCCAAACCCACGCTTATGTGGTCCGTGTCATTCCTCGGCCCAGAGCATTAGGGGATTTTCTTGGAAACTCGTGATGTTGCTCTCACCATCTCCATAGTGTGAGGCTAATGTATGCATTTCAATTAGGGTCGTATGATATGGTTAGGATTCTGACAGATATGTCTTCATACCGTCGAAAATTTACGGTATATGCACTTAATTATGACCTCCCCTGCGGGATCATCACGTGATCCGCTTAAAAAATCCCATATGAATAAATCTAAAAAATATCTTATATGCAAATGACTATATTTTTCAGATTTCAAGTTTTGTCCCTTTCCCCATGTCGCCGGCCTCCTTCCTCTCCCTTGCAGCTGCACCCCACCGCCCAGAAGAGGCGGATCAGCGCTGCCCTCGCTGCTCCCTGTACCTCCACCTCCACTGCAAAAAGCGCGGGGTGCGTTAGTGAGAGCAGCGGCGAGAGTTTGGGGAAGAAAAAAAGGAAGAGAACGGAATAGAGATATCACCGCCTCCATCTCGAGCTTGTCTGCGGGCCTTCTTCCGTCCCCTCTGTCATGAGCACCTCCATTCCTTCCGCGCCCCAACCTCATAGCCATGGAAGGGCTAGCGTGGGGGAGGAGCATCAGTGGGGGGGATCGTGGCCTCATGAGAGAGAGAGAGAGAGAGAGAGAGAGAGAGAGAGAGAGAGAGAGAGAGAGAGAGAGGAGGAGGAGGAGGAGGCGGCGGCGGCGGTTGGAGGGAGGTGGAGGAACTTGGGAAGAGAAGGAAGGAGGTCGTGTGCGTGCGCTAGGTTTTCATCTGCTAGGAAATTAATCTGTACCCAAAGGAGCAGCAAACTCCACCTTATTCCATCAGGCCCACATGTGATATGGCTCACCCATCATCCACTTCTGAAGCCAGCACAAAAGTGACACATCAATTAATAAGATCTGATGGGTAAGAAACTGCTAGCAGTAAAAGTCATCGAACCGTAAAACAATCGAACGGTGCTGCTGGCTTACCGATCGCAAGTGCCCCGGCTGGGCGGGTAGTCCAGCAGGGTTTATATGTTCAATATGGGAATCTTCAGGTAAGGCCATGATACCAGCAGAACCACTATCTGAGATATTTGCGACATTAACTTGGTTAGTGAACGAACCCATGTCATTTTAAGCAACACTGGCAACCTGGAGACTAATTAAATAAATATTATAATCGCATGTTCATAAGCTGTACATGCCTTGCCATATGCCCATTTCTTCCTAATGCAGCTGTACTTATTTTAAAAAAAAATTGCAGTACAAAGAGAAGCAATACTGGAACACTAACAAACATGAAGTCTATGGTCAGAAATCACATGGAGCCTATGAGGCATAAATGTCTCCTGTTTATTTAAGCAAAACAATATGTACAATAATAAATTATACAAGATGGATAAACGTATTTTCAGGTGACATACATATGCATCATGGAAAAGCTACCGATTTATTTATGCTTGTTAAGGGAAAAAATACGTTTGATGAAAAATAAACTGATATAATCAAAGTAACAAACACCATCTATGGAATAAACAATGACGCAATTAAAAAACCCGATGCGGGCTATGAAATTACGCAGCCCCTGGAAGGTTAGATCTTATAATCTCCTAGGGGGAGAACACAGCCGAATTGGAGCGAAAGCACTCTAATATCATGTATATCTATCATCCATTGTGTTGAAAATAGTTATGATGCTGCACATGCCTAGCCATGCTAAATTCTTCCTAATGGAGCTATACTAACTTACCAAAATAAACTGCAGTACAAAGAGAAGCAAGCAATATTGGAACACTAACAAACAGCAAGTACATGGTCAGAAATCACATGGAGCTAAACTATGAGACATAAATGTGTGTGTCTCGTACATATGTAAGAAAAATAATACATACAAACAAACTATGCAAGATCGATGAAAATATTTTCAGGTAACATACAGATGCATCATGGAAAAGCTAGCAAGTTATTTATGCTTTGTCAAGGGAGAAAAACGTCCTATGTAAAAGAAACTGGTATTACCAGAGTAACAAAAACCATCTACAGAATAACTAAGAGGCAATGTAGGAAAAACAATGCGAGTTATAAAACTACGCAGCCCCTTGATGGTTGGATCTTATCATCTCCCAGAGGTAGCACACAGCGGAAATGGAGCAAAACACACTCTGATAACATGTATATCTACCGTATCTTGTGTTGAGAAGTACCGATGAATCAAATTACAGAAATTCTAATACAAACAGGAAGGCACGGAACTGCCCAACCAAAGAAGCATGAGTTACATTCAGGAGATCTGTGCTCTAGAAGTTCTTCAAGATTTTATCCTGTGATACGCCATCTGCTGTAAGGGCCGAGGTGACCTCCTCGATCATTTGGCTTTGCCCGCATAGCACAGCCCCAGTGGAAGTAGGATTGGCAATGTTCTTGGCTTCCAAGAACGCGCGCTGAACATAACCCCTTTCACCTTTCCAGCCATCATCTGGCCGTGACAGGACCGGCACAATCTTGAGCCCAGATGACTCCCACTCTGCAAATCTCTCCTGATACGCCATTGTTTCCAGATTCCTGGCGCCATAGTAGAGCCTCACATCAGCTCGCTGCTTGGCCGCGAAGCCGAACTCGATGAGCGAGCGGATCGGGCTGATCCCGGTCCCGGTGGCGAAGAGGAGCAGCGTCTCCGCGGCGTCGGCCGGGGTCACCCTCTCGATCGGGAACCCCTTGCCCATGACCGCGCCGAGCTCCACCACGTCGCCGTCGCGGAGGCCGCAGAGCTTCTCCGCGGTGGCGCCGGGCACGGCCTTGACGAGGAACTCGAAGGCGCCTCCCCCCGGCGGGGACGCGATGGCCATGAAGGCGGGCTTGAGGCCGTCCTCCCCGGGGACGCGGACCAGGAGGTACTGCCCCGGCGCGGTGAAGGAGGAGGCGAGGTCTGCGGCGTCGGAGAGGTCGACGCGCAGGTGGAAGAGCGAGCCGTCGGCGCTGGCCGCGCCGATGGAGGCGACGGGGGCCGCGTTCCAGACCGCCGCGTCCTGCTTGACCGCGGCGGCCGCCAGGGAGGGCAGGCGGCGCCGGAGGAAGGGGAGCGAGCGCAGCATTTTGGGGCTGGCGAAGGCATGCCGGGAGGAGGGGAGGGGGGCGAGGGGCGTGGCGGAGATGGTGGCGGCCGTGGCCATGGCGGAGGGTCGGGGCTCCGAAGGCGCCGAGAAAGCAGGAGATCGTGGGGATCGGGTGGCGATTAGGAGAGGAGAGGAGCCCGTGGCTCTTGGGATGAGGGTGGGGATCGCGCTTGGGTGGGCCCGGTGCTGTCAGGTCAGGTGCGCACGGCCCATGATCAATAAAATCTCACTATCCCATTTGTATCTCTGTATTGATTTTTATGATCAATGAAATCATAGAGGACTTTTTTTAAGGGAAAAATCATGGAGTCTGTTCTATAAAATCAAGGTACTGAGCAGTTGTGTATAACATTTGTTTATGAATTCTGTGATCATGTCCTTCCAAGAAGCACCATAATTTCCGATTAGCCGAAGGCCGAAGGACTAAAATTAGACCTTTCTCTTCATCGAGAACATACTTTAGAAAAGTTTGGGTGACATCTACAACTCCGAGAAAAAGATGTGTAGAATTTAAAGAAGCACCATAATTTTGAGGTATAAAGTTGAAATTGGCACCCTTAGTGCATTGTGTTTTTCTGTACCTAAGTAGAGCCAAGCTGTAACTACTACTCTATCAATATGTAAATTTTGTGCTATAAATACTTTGGCATAGTAATTGTTGGTCAAAATGCTTATCCTAACGAACCCAATATGCTATGTATTTTGGAAGGTATGGGGGCACAAATGGCTTCTAAATCCAAACAAGATATTTGAGTACCTGATGACCGACAACTTCTACAGGGAGAGAAAATAAACTATGCGATAAAATTTTGGTCATTTCACTATGGTTAAACTCAGTATGCCGTTTGGAATGCAAAAACCGAAAACATAGGAACAGTTAAAAGAAGTACATGAGTTCAGTGTCTTGTGTAGTTGTGTTGCCGATTTCTGCATAAACAGAAACTCTGGGAATTCAACAAAGTTGTTGCTTGGATGCACTACAACAATTTTGCAGAAAATGGTTTCTTACATGGAGAGGAGAAGGGAAAGAAAAACTCCTGGACTTGCCCAAGAAATTTCACCATGAGGTTCGACCTCATATTTAAAAACTCCTCCAAAATGTGAAGGACAGGAATAATTTATATAAATAATAAATACAAGAATTCATAGGTCCATTCCTACAATCCAAAGTGCCTCATAGGAAAATTCCTATAGGTTTACCAATGAGATTCCTTTGTTCCAAAAAAGAAGAGCTTAACCTCATGAAAACGGTAGATAGTCTATTACATCTATTTACAAATGTGTTTTCTCAATTTTGACAACTTTCTCAAACGTAGTAATTCACAACCCCAACATAAATATTCTCTGGCTCCACAGGTGGTCGCTCGATCACTGTTATATTTTCTGTCTCTACAAACTCCCACTTTCCTAGCAGTTGATGCCACAGGTTTGGATATTTGGGCCAGCGAGACGGGTAGTGAATGGATCAACACGAACCCACAGCAAGGAGAAGATAGAAGCGAGGAGGACAGCCCAGACGATGACAATCGTCGGTGTGCGGTTTTGCCTGCCCATAAGACCCTTGAGGAATGGGTATAAGTGAACAATCACCCAGAAGGCAAAGAAGAGCTTCCCAAAGAGCGGCCCCCATGATTGGTAACCACTGTTGATGGCGTAGGAGGTACCAGCAACGACACCGACCATGTTAATGATCAAAATGGTCGTCGGAGGGATAAGAAGCGTCGTCCACTTGAACATGTAGAGCTCAGCAAAGTCGCCTTCTTCATCATTAGCCTTTGAGGTGACAGTGAAGTTGGTGTCGATACCTGCAAGCACCTTCAGAAGACCCTGAAAGACGGCAAACAGATGGGCAGAGATACCTCCAATGACCCAGAACTGTTCATTCCTCCACCACTCGTCAATGCCAACACCACTCCACCTCATCTCAAGGATACCAGTGGCGAAAATTGAAAGGAAGAGCGCAATGAACCAGATACTGGCCAAGTTGCTAATCTGCATTCCAAGAAATGAATATGGTCAGTTTTGTTGCTGCAACCTCTTTCAACTGAATGTATAAAAGATGTATGCAACCAATGTTTACCTCTGGCATGATGAACTTTCCAGTGAGCAGACAGATAGCAGGCAATATACAATAGACTAGAAGCGGGAGAGAGGTTAGTGGGTAAATGGTGGTGTTGATGTAAGCGAATCTCTCCAGGAACTTGAGGCGCCCTCCGTAGCCATACCATAAGGGGCAATGCCGGCTGAAAAGAATTTCAACAGAACCAAGAGCCCACCGCAGCACTTGATTCAGACGATCTGAAAGATTGATGGGGGCAGATCCCTTGAAAGCTGGGCGCTTGGGCATGCAATAGACTGAACGCCAGCCTCTTGCGTGCATCTTGAATCCAGTTAGAATATCTTCTGTGACAGATCCATAGATCCAACCAATCTGCAATCAGAACAACCTCGTTACAGTTAACCAGGAACTGGCCTTACTCATGCCAACTGAGACATATCATTTGCAATTCGTAACAAAAATAGCCAGTATAAAGTGTATTATGAACTTGTGCAAAATAGTACTAACATATTTTTGTTTCTCCAGAGCAAAGATACAAAAACACTAGTTGCATCCACCATTTTGCATACTGGTACCTCACTTCTATTTTATTGTTTTGCACAAATTTTGTGTAATAGAAAATATGAACGAACATTATTGGAATGATTGTTATGTTACCTCAGTTCCCCATTCAGACTTGTCCTCATAGCCACAACTTATGACATGGATAGCTTCTTTCAAAAGAGATTCTGGAGTGGACGACTGAGGAACACCACCATATTCCATCAGAGTGGAGGCAACAAATGCTGCTGACTGGCCAAATCTCTTCTCTAAGCTCATTTGAGACATGAGAACTGATTTCTCATCATCAAACCCAGCACCTGCCAAATAGTACATGTTGGTTAAAACTCCAGAATGTACAATAACTGCTGCAGATGACAAAACAGTATAAGGAATTGGGCGGTGGAAGATGCAAGAAAATAAAGATGGTACCTTCAACACCCTCCTCTATGTCTTCGAGATTGAATACTGGAACAGAACTGTCCACATGCTTGTTCGACTTTTTCTTATCTGAGCTCCTTTTCTTTGACTTGCTTGCCTTCTTCTTGCCCCCACATAATGATGCCAAGAAACCTGGCTTCTTCGCCTTAATTGGGGGCTCATAACCATAGATAGCCGTTCTGTTGAAAACACAACCAGTTCCCACATAAACTGGTCCTTGAATGCCGTCAAGGCCCCTCAAGTTAATCTGCGGCAAGCCCAAAAATCATTGGACATGGTTAGAAATTTTAAAACCAGTCCATCGACCAATCTTAGAATCTTAGCATCACTTATTAAGTATCCAAACGAGCATCACATGTTACGCTATTGATTACTTGAAACCAGTGAATTCAGGAGAGAACTGTGGACTTACATCAAAAAAGACAGTGTTCCTGTTTGCATATCGATCATTCCTATCAATACCATCAAACCTTTGTGGGAACTGCACATAACAGACTTGCGGACCTAGGTTTGGATCCATTAGGAAGCACATAGCTTCTCGGACAGCCTTGCTGTTGTTGATGTAGTGATCACAATCAAGATTCAACATGTATTGTCCGTTAGTAAGGACAGCTGAGACACGAACCTGTGGAAAAAATTGATCTGACATTAGAACCATCAAATGGAATTAATTAGATAATTTAACTTCCGTAAGAGTATTAACTACTCACAAGGGCATTCATGGCACCAGCCTTTTTGTGGTGCTGGAATCCAGGACGCTTTTCACGAGACACGTAAACTAAACGGGGGAGCTCATTACCCTCAGTATCAAGGCCACCACTGTGACCAAGGAAAACCTGAGAATGGTCAGAAAGAGGAGTTAGCCAAGCAATGAACTTTCTAAATAGTAGAATACAAAAAAATAGCTAGATAACCAGGTATGTCTAGCTTTCAATTCAGTAATAGTAGTCTATATTGGAAATACGCTAACCTGAATCATTCCAGGATGATCCCTGGTATTGTTTCCTGGCCATGGTGTGCCATCTTGCATGATCCATCCTTCCTCGGGGACTTTCAATGCCTTAGAAACTAGGGCATTTATCCTAATTTTAAATTCTTCATATTCTCTCTACAACAGTTTTTTGTGAGACACGTTAGCATAGGATCAGAAAATGTGAAATCAATACCTATATGTTCACAAAGCAAACACACCTTCATGGCCCGGCGGTCTTTAACAAATGAAGGCTGGACTTTATCTTTCAGGTAATCAATTTTCTGGCAAAAGTAAAACTCAGGAGCTCTGGGTTCAATGTCATACTTCTTCACAAATGGTACCCATTTCCTAGCAAACTCTGAAGTCTCAGCCAATGCGTCAAAAGTCAGCATTGAAGCTCCGTCATCAGATACATAGCAAGAGACCTTGTCCACAGGATAATCAACAGCAAGTATGGATAGCACAGTGTTGGCAGTGACGATAGGTGGCTCCTTCAAGGGGTCGACTGTACTGACAAATATGTCAACAGCAGCCAACTGAGACGGTTCACCTTCTCGGTCATACCTGTTAACAGAAATGAAATGGTAGCAACGTCAGGAATAGTTAATAAACAATGTCTGCTTCAACTAAGTACAGAAGAAATTGTTAAGAAGATCACCTTAAAGCCAGTCTATCAAGGTAGGTCTCCCGGTTGATTGGAAACCACTTCGGGAACTGATCCAGTATCCAGGATAAAGCAAACCAAATCTCACATATAACAGATAAAAGCCACAGTGGGTATGCATTACGCACAGGATTTGTGAGACGGTAGTGCAGGAAGATGCTTAGAACAACCAACCGCAGAACAATGACCATTCTGTATGGATTTATTTTGGATGAAGCAATGGGGACTTTTCTAGATAGAGGCTGGCGAGTTTCATCATTCCTGTAATTTAGATCGAATAGAATTAATGCTGGAAGACAATAGGCTAGAACATTATAATGAAAAGAACATGGCCAATATTCACAAAAAAGAAAGGCTTAGTAGTAACTGTGCAAGTATAAAGGCAATCTCCTAACTCGTAACTTCAATCAGGTTTTGTACTGACAAACAGCAGATGCTGCTGTAAGATATGAATTTGAAGAGGAGGGTGTTGGAACTCACAGTAAAGCGTCTTCCATGTTGTACTCAGTAGATGCATCGATGTCAGTAGCTGCCCGACCTTCAGAGGGAGCAATGCTTGTCCCATTAGTCATGGGAATCGCACCCTTGTCCTGCTTCATTTTCCAGCCATCGACTCTCTCTTTCCAGGCAACATTCCCAATACTGCCAGAGAACTCCCTTGACGGATTTGCTGGCAAGGAGCACGAAACAATAATCGTTATATTCACATCTCAAGTGAGTGTTGCAAAATGGAACACGAGAGATCATGTCAAGAAACAAACATACGTGAATGATTCACATAGGGAAACGGAGCACGTCTGCTGATGTTCCCCGTAGGGGACATCATATGATGATCAGGGGAAGCTCCAGGGATTTCTCCTGACATCTGCAAGCAAGCAAAATCCAACTCAATAAACTGAGCAATAGCGCATACACAGGATATTCTCATCAAAACCTATTAAACAGAACTCTTGAGCACCAACCTGGCTGTTGGTGACTGAAGGGACGTATCCCCTAGGGATCTCTCCACTGTCATACTTGGAGAGGCCGATCTCGCCACTGTCATACTTGGGGTGGCCAACATTGCCACTACCCCCAGTGTTCATGCGCCAGCTGCGCATCCTATCAGCAATCTTCTGCTTCTGGTCCTCAGTGCCAGATGCAGGGTAGTTGAAGTCACTGCCATCATCGGCGTCAGTGTCGTCGCCTTCCTCCCCACGGATCGCAGGGCTCCCTGAAGAAGCCATACACAGCTCAGCATAGACTCGACAAAATGTTTCAACCCTAAATTGCAGTCAATGACCAGGAGGCCCAAAATTGGGCTTCATATACTGGTTCTCCAAAGCTACAATTCACCCAGACAGACAAATTCTAAGAATGGTGTAAGATCTACTAAAGGGAACCGTCCGACCTTCATTACCAGCTCACGACAAGAATGATGTTGTAGCAAGATCTACAAAAGGGGATCCCCATTTTGGCTGTTGTTAACTACTCGTAGCATAAACTTGTCAGGTGCGCTCAGCTCAATTGTACTCGAATTGCAGGCGGCGAGAGAGAGAGAGAGAGAGATCCGTCCGTGGGGAAGTGGATGGTGAGCGTTACCTCTGTGGCGCTTGTACTTGGTCTTGCACTGGAGGCAGGCCTGGGTGCCCTCCTTGCGCTCGTGCTCGTAGCAGGGGCGGCAGACCGGGAAGCGGCAGACGTCGCAGGCGGTGAAGACCTCGCCGTCCACCGTGGTGCCCAGGCCGTCGGCGCAGATCTGGCACACGTCCCCGGCCCCGTGCCTCCCGGACTTCTGCACACGGCAACAGCGAGACGCGGTCAAAATCGAGGCTTTGCATCCACGAACCACAGATCCGGCCCGGGAAATGCAAAGCGAGGTTCTTGGAAAAGAAAAAGATCCGCGGGGGACTCACCAGGGCGTCCGCGTCGCCGTCCATGGCGCGGCAGGGCGATCCACCCGGCACCGACAACCGAGCTGGAGCAGCTCCTCCCACCCAATGTGCGGAGCGCGGAGGGGGGTTCGGGGGGGCAGTGGGGATGGCAGCGGGAGCGCCGCTGCTACTAGTAGTGGTGGTGGAACTACCGGGAGGGGGGAGGAGGGTGAAAGGGACAGGCCACCAGCGGTGTGTTGGTTCCGCTGTCGGTTTCCATGAGGGGCTTGATTAATTAGGAGGCCATTGGCGAGGGATCTCCGCGTTCCTGTTTTGTTTATTCTGGATGAGAAATTATCGTCGGCCAGCGGGGCGGGAGGTGGAAGAAAGGCGGGGTGGGGCCGGGGCGGCAGAGAGCGGGCACCGTCGGTGACCGACAAAGGGGAATCCCTGGCGTGGGAGGAGGAGGAGATCTGCCCCTGCCCCTGGTAGGTCGGACGCGCACGGAAAATGTGTGATTATTTATCAACTACTGCTGTGCAATCAGGCTGAGTGGAAGTGAAGTGGTACGGGTAAACGATACTGTAGCAAGGCGGCGGCGCATGAAGAGCGTAGAAGAGAATAAACAGATGTCAGACTTTATACGAGGCAAATTATTTTGTTTTCAAACTAAGGAGCATTGCCTCCAATTTCATTGAGATTGAAACAATCGGATTAACAACATGGTTCAGATCCTTGGGTTCTGTAGCACATTGCGTCAAAAGATAATGGAAGCCAAAACTAGAATCAAAAGATACACTCATAGCAAAACACTAGCACAGCCCAGTTTTTCTTTTGAACACAGCACATCCCAATATTGGAAACACCTGGACCAATCGGGGACCAAACATAGCTTCTGGAAATAACCGATCTATAATTTGGGCAACTCCAACATCGTGAATCAAAACAAACACGACAAATGTCTACGGACACCTCACACAGAAATAAAATGTCTACCAACACGTCCGACGTGTCCACGGACAGTAGATAGCATGACGGTCATCCAACCCGGCACAGTGGATAGGGTGTCCATGTCACTAAATGTTTGCCTTTGCTTTTTTAATATCCCGAGCACTCAGATAACTGAAAATAAATAAAATCATCCGTAAATAATTATGATGTGCAAATATTCTAGTGAAATAATAATTCAAATATAAATATTATAGTTCAAACATGAATTTTTTAATAAAATACTCCCTTCATAAACTAACATAAGAGCATTTAGAATACTAAAATAGTGATCTAAACGCTTTTATATTAGTTTACAGAGGGAGTAGTTCAAATTTGAACTCAACTTATTCGAAGACATTTTTTAGTTCTCCCCTCAAAGCGCCCGCAAATGCTCAATCAGATCATTGTGAAATTGCTTATGAGTTGCTCGATGGTGAATACGTTGATGCATTTGGATAAAATCCTCAAATGACGTCAGATTTTGCTCTGTAAGTTGGATAGGATAACTCATGTGCTCAAATTCCAGACCATGGCGAACTTCGTCACCCTCATCCTCCACAATCATGTTGTGCTTGATCACCCAAGTTGGCATGAACTCACACAACTTCTCTGCATCAGAATAACCGCAAAACAGGCTTGGAGCAACTTCAAATGCTCTCTCGACACCCTTTCTAGCTCATTCTTGTCTTTGGACAAAGTGAGATCTGTTCTCACCCATTGGATCAGAAATTATCTTAACGAAGGTCGCCCATGTAGGATAGATACCATCACATAGATAGCAGCCCACGTTGTAGTCATGACCATTGATGGTTTAGTTGCACGGGGGAGCTTCTCCCGCACACAACCTTGCAAACAATTGAGATCGATGCAGCACGTTGATGTCATTGTGAGACCTGGGCATCCCAAAGAAAGAGTGTCAAATCTAGAGGTATTGTGATGCAACTGCTTCAAGAATGATGGTGGGCTTCTTACAATGGCTTTGATATTGCCCTTGTAGAATACAGGGCAATTCTTTTGTTGTCAATGCATGCAATCTAGGGATCCGAGCATACCTGACCACCTTCTTGCTTCCAATAGTGCCATGAGCTCCTAATAATTTGAGACAGGTCATGGATTCCTCCTTCCTCCCTCCCAACCGCCCAGCCGCCCCTCCTCGAGTCGCAAGTAGGAAAGCCCAGCCGCTCCTCCTCCTCCTCCCTCCCAACCCTATCTGCCCCTCCTCCTCCCTAGCCGCCCCTCCTCCTCTTCCTTTCCTCGCCGCTGCCTGAGGCAGCCGCCGGGCAAGCCCGGGGCGCCAAGGATGGTGGCGGCGGGGCCTCGGTTGCCCTGCCTCTGCGCGGGGAACCCCGGATCTGGAGCGGCGGCTTCATTGGCAAGGCACGGCCGGCTAGCAGCCGTGCGGGCGGTGGATCTGGCGTCCCGGCCGCGTGGGCGGCGGGATCCGGTGGTCGTTGGCGGCCGCCGGCGGTTTCTGCGGTGACCGGTGCGCGCGATCTGGCGCCTCCCCTCCTCCCCTGTTTGGCGTGCGGGCCAACCTCGTCGGGTCGCACTTCCTTGGGTCGCCGGTTCTCTACAGGAGGCGCTGCTGGTGGCGGGGATCTAGTTCGGGAGAAATCCCTGGTCGGCCATCGCCGGCCGCGTTGACGGCGACGCCTGAGGGCGTCGTTCCCCTCCTTGGAGGCATCGGTATGGACTGATCCCCTCACTTCCCCTTCCTCTAGGTCTCTCGGGCAAAAGCCCTAACTTTGTTGGGCGGTGACGGCGCTCACGGCGCCGTTCCCTTCTTGAAGGCGCCGCTTTGGGAACCTTGGGGCTGGGTGGCGCTTGTGGGTGGTGGGCGATGGCGGTGGTGCGGCCCTATCCTAGCATGGATCTACATCCGTTGCTTGGAGATGGACTCACGTAGGTGGAGGTCGTCGTTTGGCGTCAAGGTGGCGTCGATGGCGGAGGCACCTACCAAGGTTGGCACCACAATCTGCTCTGAAGATGGACTAGTAGAAGATGGCGGCGACGACATATGTGAGTGCGTCAGACCGGTTTGTGCCCCCGACCCGGTATGTGGCTCGGTCGGGGCCTCCGGCTTTAGATGTTAGGCTTAGGTGAGAGGTCTGGGTATTTGGCCCAGCTTGCACCCCTTCATCATATGGATTGGAGTAGCGGCAGATGTTGCCAAGATGGCGGATTCAGACATATTGTTGTACTACTTTGTAAGGTCCTCGAGAATAATCAATAAAATGGCCGTCTGCATCTCCCAGATGTAGAGGCCGGGGATCATCCTCCTTTTCTAAAAAAATAGTGCCATGAGCCTTGCGGTGTCTTCGGCAGTTGGTTCTCTCAAGTACTCATGTCCAAACAGCTTGACCACCGTAGTAGCTAACCTGGCACGGCTCCGAGATATGTGCTTACAGACATTCAGAGGTGCTCGTCCCATGAATCTGCGGTCGTGCCATAGGCAAGCATCCTCAATGCAGTCGTGCACTTCTGGTAACCAGAAAATCCAATGTTTCCGATAACACCCTTCTTCAAGATGAAGTAGTCATCATAGGCCCGAACAACATTGTAGAGGCGATCAGACATAGTTCACTACATCCGAAAACGACAGTGTGAATAGGTCTCGAGTAGCGCATCAGGGACAAAGTAGTTGTCCATCAGCATCAAAAGCTCACATGCTATTTTCTAGATCAACACTTGATGTCTCTTAACTGATCCCTTGTAATCGAGGCATGCTCCTTCGCGTGTTCTACGTCAGCAAGAATTGCCATCATCATCGCCATTTTGTGCTCATATTCATCCTCCTCATCCCACGAAGATGTGTCAATGAACTCATCGTAGAAGTACTCCTTGTCTGAATCCATCGTGTTTGCTTCAAATCAAACAACAAAAACTTCAAAATGTTGGCTATGGTATTTGTTCAAACACTTGTCGGGCAGGGTGTCCGCCATGGGCGGTAATGTGCAGGGACGCGGAGGGTATCTGGGTGGCGGCCGAACCAGAGGTGGAAGGGAGGCACAGGCAAAGTGTTGGGGAACGTAGCAGAAATATAAAATTTTCTACGTATCACCAAGATAAATCTATGGAGTCATCTAGCAACGAGAGAGAGGGGAGTGCATCTACATACCCTTGTAGATCGCGCGCGGAAGCGTTCAAGAGAACGGGGTTGATGGAGTCGTACTCGTCGTGATCCAAATCACCGATGATCCTAGCGCCGAACGGATGGCACCTCCGCGTTCAACACACGTACAGAGCGGGGACGTCTCCTCCTTCTTGATCCAGCAAGGGGGGAGGAGAACTTGATGGAGATCCAGCAGCACGACGGCGTGGTGGTGGAAGTAGCGGGATCCCGGCAGGGCTTCGCCAAGTGCAAGCGGGGAGGAAGAGGTGTCACGGGAGGGAGGGAGGCGCCAGGGCTTGGGGTGCTGCTCCCATGCGCCTCCCCACTATATATAGGGGTGGAGGGGGCTGGTTTCTTGCCCTCCAAGTCCATTGGGGCGTTGGCAAAGGTGGGGGAAAGAAATCCCATCATTTCCCTTCCCCACCGATTGTTATCCCCCTTTTTTAGGGATCTTGATCTTATCCCTTCGGGATATGATCTTATTCCTTCTAAGGTGGGATCTTGGTGCGCCTTGACCAGGGGTGTGGGGCCTTGCCCCCACTACCCACGTTCATGTGGGTCCCCCATGCAGGTGGGCCCCACTTCGGAACCTTCTAGAACCTTCCCGGTACAATACCGAAAAATCCCGAACATTTTCCGGTGGCCAAAATAGGACTTCCCATATATAAATCTTTACCTCCGGACCATTCCGGAACTCCTCGTGACGTCCGGGATCTCATCCGGGACTCCGAACAACTTTCGATTAACCGCATACTAATATCTCTACAACTCTAGCGTCACCGAACCTTAAGTGTGTAGACCCTACGGGTTTAGGAGACATGCAGACATGACCGAGACGACTCTCCGGTCAATAACCAACAGCGGGATCTGGATACCCATGTTGGCTCCCACATGTTCCACGATGATCTCATCGGATGAACCACGATGTCGAGGATTCAATCAATCCCGTATACAATTCCCTTTGTCAATCGGTACGTTACTTGCCCGAGATTCGATCGTCGGTATCCCAATACCTTGTTCAATCTCGTTACCGGCAAGTCACTTTACTCGTACGTAACGCATGATCCCATGGCTAACTCCTTAGTCACATTGATCTCATTATGATGATGCATTACCGAGTGGGCCCAGAGATACCTCTCCGTCATACGGAGTGACAAATCCCAGTCTCGATTCGTGCCAACCCAACAGACACTTTCGGAGATACCTGTAGTGCACCTTTATAGCCACCCAGTTACGTTGTGAAGTTTGGTACACCCAAAGCATTCCTACGGTATCCGGGAGTTGCACAATCTCATGGTCTAAGGAAATGATACTTGACATTAGAAAAGCTCTAGCAAACGAACTACACGATCTTGTGCTATGCTTAGGATTGGGTCTTGTCCATCACATCATTCTCCTAATGATGTGATCCCGTTATCAATGACATCCAATGTCCATGGTCAGGAAACCATAACCATCTATTGATCAACGAGCTAGTCAACTAGAGGCTTACTAGGGACATGTTGTGGTCTATGTATTCACACATGTATTACGGTTTCCAGTTAATACAATTATAGCATGAACAATAGAAAATTATCATGAACAAGGAAATACAATAATAACCATTTTATTATTGACTCTAGGGCATATTTCCAACAGTCTCCCACTTGCACTAGAGTCAATAATCTAGTTCACATCACCATGTGATTAACACTCAAAGTTCACATCGCCATGTGACTAATACCCAAGAGTTTACTAGAGTCAATAATCTAGTTCACATCACCATGTGATTAACACTCAATGAGTTCTAGGATTTGATCATGTTATGCTTACGAGAGAGGTTTTAGTCAACGGGTCTGCAACATTCAGATCCGTGTGTGCTTTACAAATCTCTATGTCATCTTGTAGATGCAGCTACCACGCGCTACTTGGAGCTATTCCAAATAATTGCTCTACTATACGAATCCGGTTCACTACTCAGAGTCATCCGGATTAGTGTCAAAGTTTGCATCGACGTAACCCTTTACGACGAACCCCCTTTCCACCTCCATAATCGAGAAAATTCCTTAGTCCACTAGATACTAAGGATAAGTTCGACCGTTGTCATGTGATCCCTTCCTGGATCACTATTGTACCCCTTGACTAACTCATGGAAAGGCACACTTCAGGTGCGGTACACAGCATAGCATATTTTGTAGAGCCTATGTCTAAAGCATAGGGGACGACCTTCGTCCTTTCTCTTTCTTCTGCCGTGGTCAGGTCTTGAGTCTTACTCAATACTCACACCTTGTAACACAGCCAAGAACTCCTTCTTTGCTGATCTATTTTGAACTGCTTCAAAATCTTGTCACGGTATGTATTCATTTGAAAGTACTATTAAGCGTTTTTGATCTATCCTTATAGATCTTGATGCTCAATGTTCAAGTAGCTTAATCCAGGTTTTCCATTAAAAACACTTTTCAAATAACCCTGGATGCTTTCCAAAAATTCTACATCATTTCTGATCAACAATATGTTAACAACATATACTCATCAAAAATTCTATAGTGCTCCCACTCACTTCTTTGGAAATACAAGTTTCTCATGAACTTTGTATAAACCCAAAATCTTTGATCATCTCATCAAAGCGTTCATTCCAACTCCGAGATGCTTACTCCAATCCTTAGAAGGATTGCTGGAGCTTTGCATACTTGTTAGCATCTTTCAGGATTGACAAAACCTTCTGGTTGTATCACATACAACCTTTCCTCAAGAAAATCGTCGAGGAAACAATGTTTTGACATCCTATCTGGAAGATTTCATAAATAATGCAGTAACTGCTAATATAATTCTAACAGACTCTTAGCATCGCTACGAGTGAGAAAGTCTCATCGCAGTCAACTCCTTGAACTTGCCGGAAAACATCTTAACGACAAGTCGAGCTTTCTTAATGGTGACACTTACCATCATTGTCTGTCTTCCCTTTAAAATCCATCTGTACCCAACAGCCTTACGACCATCAAGTAGTTCTTTCAAAGTCTATACTTTGTTTTCATACATGGATCCTCTCGGATTTTATGGCCTCGAGCCATTCATCGGAATCCGGGCCCACCATCGCTTCTCCATAGCTCGTAGGTTCATTGTTGTCTAGCAACATGACTTCCGAGACAGGATTACGTACCACTCTGAAGTAGTACGCATCCTTGTCGTCCTATGAGGTTTGGTAGTGACTTGATCTGAAGTTTCATGATCACTATCATAAGCTTCCACTTCAATTGGTGTAGGTGCCACAGGAACAACTTCCTGTGCCCTGCTACACATTAGTTGAAGTGACGGTTCAATGACCTCATCAAGTCTCCACCATCCTCCCACTCAATTCTTTCGAGAGAAACTTTTCCTCGAGAAAGGACCCGTTTCTAGAAACAATCACTTTTGCTTCCAGATCTGAAATAGGAGGTATACCCAACTGTTTTGGGTATTCTATGAAGATGCATTTATCCACTTTGGGTTCGAGCTTATCAGCCTGAAACTTTTTCACATAAGCGTCGCAGCCCCAAACTTTTAAGAAACGACAGCTTAGGTTTCTCTAAACCATAGTTCATACGGTGTCGTCTCAACGGAATTGCGTGGTGCCCTATTTAAAGTGAATGCGGTTGTCTCTAATGCCTAACCCATAAACGATAGTTGTAATTCGATAAGAGACATCATGGTATGCACCATATCCAATAGGGTGCAATTATGATGTTCGGACACACCATCACAATATGGTGTTCCAGGCGGTATTAGTCGTGAAACAATTTCCACAATTTCTTAATTGTGTGCCAAACTCGTAACTCAGATATTCATCTCTATGATCATATCACAGACATTTTATCCTCTTGTCACGACGATCTTCAACTTCACTCTGAAATTACTTGAACCTTTCAATAATTCAGACTTGTGTTTCATCAAGTAAATATTCTCAGCATCTACTCAAATCATCTGTGAAGTAAGAACATAACGATATCCACTGCGTGCCTCAGCACTCATTGGACTGCACACATCAAATGTATTACTTCCAACAAGTTGCTCTCTTGTTCCATCCTACTGAAAACGAGGCCTTTCAGTCATCTTGCCCATGTGGTATGATTTGCATGTCTGAAGTGATTCAAAATCAAGTGAGTCCAAATGATCCATCTGTATGGACTTTCTTCATGCATATATACTAATAGACATGGTTCGCATGTCTCAATCTTTTCAAAAATGAGTGAGTCCAAAGATCCATCAACATGGAGCTTCTTCATGCGTTTTATACCAATATGACTCAAGTGGCAGTGCCACAAGTATGTGGTACTATCATTACTATCTTATATCTTTTGGCATGAACATGTGTATCACTACGATCGAGATTCAATAAACCATTCATTTTAGGTGCAAGACCATTGAAGGTATTATTCAAATAGACAGAGTAACCATTATTCTCCTTTAATGAATAACCGTATTGCGATAAACATAATCCAATCATGTCTATGCTCAACGCAAACACCAAATAATAATTATTCAGGTTTAACCCCAATCTCGATGGTAGAGGGAGCATGCGATGCTTGATCACATCAACCTTGGAAACACTTCCAACACATATCGTCATCTCACCTTTAGCTAGTCTCCGTTTATTCCGCAGCTTTTATTTCGAGTTACTAACACTTAGCAACCGAACTGGTATCTAATACCCTAGTTCTACTGGGAGTACTAGTAAAGTACACATTAATATAATGTATATCCAATATACTTCTGTCGACCTTGCCAACCTTCTCATCTACGAAGTATCTAGGGTAGTTCTGCTTCAGTGACCGTTCCCCTCATTTCAGAAGCACTTAGTCTCGGGTTTGGGTTCAACCTTGGGTTTCTTCACTAGAGCAGCAACTGATTTGCCGTTTCATGAAGTATCCCTTCTTGCCCTTGCCCTTCTAGAAACTAGTGGTTTTACTAACCATCAACAATTGATGCTCCTTCTTGATTTCTACTTTCGCGGTGTCAAACATCGCGAGTTGCTCAAGGATCATCATGTCTATCCCTGATATGTTATAGTTTATCACGAAGCTCTAATAGCTTGGTGGCAGTGACTATGGATAACCATCACTATCTCATCTGGAAGATTAACTCCCACTCGATTCAAGTGATTGTAGTACTCAGACAATCTGAGCACATGCTCAACGATTGAGCTTTTCTCCCTTAGTTTGCAGGCTTAAGAAACTTGTCAGAGGTCTCATACCTCTTGACGTGGGCATTAGTCTGAAATCCCAATTTCAGTCTTTGGAACATCTCATATGTTCTGCGACGTTTCAAAACCGTCTGTGGTGCCACAATTTTAAACCGTTAGCATCACACACTGAACTATCACGTAGTCATCAAAACGTGTATGTCAGATGTTTCGTAACATCTACACACGACGCTTGAGGTTCAGCACACCGAGCGGCGCATTAAGGACATAAGCCTTCTGTGCAGCAATGAGGACAATCCTTAGTTTACGGACCCAGTCCGCATAATTGCTACTATCAACTTTCAACTAAATTTTCTCTAGGAACATATCTTAGTAGAACTAAAGCGTAAGCTACGACATTATTTGCAAAGACCTTTTGACTATGTTCATGATAATTAAGTTCATCTGATTATTTAATGAACTCCCACTTAGATAGACATCCCTCTAGTCATCTAAGTGATGCATGATCCGAATCGACTAGGCCGTGTCCGATCATCACGTGAGACGGACTAGTCATCATCGGTGAACATCTCCATGTTGATCGTATCTACTATACGACTCATGTTCGACCTCTCGGTCTCTTGTGTTCCGAGGCCATGTATGTACATGCTAGGCTCGTCAAGTCAACCTAAGTGTTTTGCTTGTGTTCCGAGGCCATGTCTGTACATGCTAGGCTCGTCAACACCCATTGTATGCGAACGTTAGAATCTATCACACCCGATCATCACGTGGTGCTTCGAAACAACGAACCTTCGCAACGGTGCACAGTTAGGGGGAACACATCTCTTGAATTTTAGTGAGGGATCATCTTATTTATGCTACCGTCGTTCTAAGCAAATAAGATGTAAACATGACAAACATCACATGCAAATCATAAAGTGACATGATATGGCCAATATCATCTTGCGCCTTTTGATCTCCATCTTCGAGGCGCGGCATGATCACCTTCGTCACCGGCATGACACCATGATCTCCATCATCGTGTCTTCATGAAGTTGTATCGCCAACTATTACTTCTACTACTATGGCTAACGGTTAGCACTAAAGTAAAGTAATTACATGGCGTTTTTCATTGACATGCAGGTCATACAATAAATTAAGACAACTCCTATGGCTCCTGCCGGTTGTCATACTCATCGACATGCAAGTCGTGATTCCTATTACAAGAACATGATCAATCTCATACATCACATATATCATTCATCACATCCTTTTGGCCATATCACATCACATAGCATACCCTGCAAAAACAAGTTAGACGTCCTCTAATTGTTGTTGCATGTTTTACGTGGCTGCTATGGGTTTCTAGCAAGAACGTTTCTTACCTATGCAAAAGCCACAACGGTGATATGCCAATTGCTATTTACCCTTCATAAGGACCCTTTTCATCGAATCCGATCCGACTGAAGTGGGAGAGACAGACACCCGCTAGCCACCTTATGCATCAAGTGCATGTCAGTCGGTGGAACCTGTCTCACGTAAGCGTACGTGTAAGGTCGGTCCGGGCTGCTTCATCCCACAATGCCGCCGAATCAAGATAAGACTAGTAACGGTAAGCAAATTGAACAAATCGTCGCCCACAACTACTTTGTGTTCTACTCGTGCATAGAATCTACGCATAAACCTCGCTCATGATGCCACTGTTGGGGAACGTAGCAGAAATATAAAATTTTCTACGTATCACCAAGATCAATCTATGGAGTCATCTAGCAACGAGAGAGAGGGGAGTGCATCTACATACCCTTGTAGATCGCACGCGGAAGCGTTCAAGAGAACGGGGTTGATGGAGTTGTACTCGTCGTGATCCAAACCACCGATGATCCTAGCGCCGAACGGACGACACCTCCGCGTTCAACACACGTACGGAGTGGGGACGTCTCCTCCTTCTTGATCCAGCAAGGGGGGAGGAGAAGTTGATGGAGATCCAGCAGCACGACGGCGTGGTGGTGGAAGTAGCGGGATCCCGGCAGGGCTTCGCCAAGCGCAAGCGGGGAGGAAGAGGTGTCACGGGAGGGAGGGAGGCGCCAGGGCTTGGGGTGCTGCACCCATGCGCCTCCCCACTATGTATAGGGGTGGAGGGGGCTGGTTTCTTGCCCTCCAAGTCCATTGGGGCGTTGGCAAAGGTGGGGGAAAGAAATCCCATCATTTCCCTTCCCCACCGATTGTTATCCCCCTTTTTTAGGGATCTTGATCTTATCCCTTCGGGATATGATCTTATTCCTTCTAAGGTGGGATCTTGGTGCGCCTTGACCAGGGGTGTGGGGCCTTGCCCCCACTACCCACGTTCATGTGGGTCCCCCCATGCAGGTGGGCCCCACTTCGGAACCTTCCCGGTACAATACCGAAAAATCCCGAACATTTTCCGGTGGCCAAAATAGGACTTTCCATATATAAATCTTTACCTCCGGAACTCCTCGTGACGTCCGGGATCTCATCCGGGACTCCGAACAACTTTCGGTTAAACAAATACTAATATCTCTACAACTCTAGCGTCACCGAACCTTAAGTGTGTAGACCCTACGGGTTCGGGAGACATGCTGACATGACCGAGACGACTCTCCGGTCAATAACCAACAGCGGGATCTGGATACCCATGTTGGCTCCCACATGTTCCACGATGATCTCATCGGATGAACCACGATGTCGAGGATTCAATCAATCCCGTATACAATTCCCTTTGTCAATCGGTACGTTACTTGCCCAAGATTCGATCGTCGGTATCCCAATACCTTGTTCAATCTCGTTACCGGCAAGTCGCTTTACTCGTACCGTAACGCATGATCCCGTTGCTAACTCCTTAGTCACATTGAGCTCATTATGATGATGCATTACCGAGTGGGACCAGAGATACCTCTCCGTCATACGGAGTGACAAATCCCAGTCTCGATTCGTGCCAACCGAACAGACACTTTCGGAGATACCTGTAGTGTTGGGGATCGTAGCAGAAATTTAAAATTTTCTACGTATCACCAAGATAAATCTATGGAGTCATCTAGCAACGAGAGAGAGGGGAGTGCATCTACATACCCTTGTAGATCGCACGCGGAAGCATTCAAGAGAACGGGGTTGATGGAGTCGTACTCTTCGTGATCCAAATCACCGATGATCCTAGCGCCGAACGGACCTCCGTGTTCAACACACGTACGAAGCGGGGACGTCTCCTCCTTCTTGATCCAGCAAGGGGGGAGGAGAAGTTTATGGAGATCCAGCAGCACGACGGCGTGGTGGTGGAAGTAGCGGGATCCCGGCAGGGCTTCGCCAAGCGCAAGCGGGGAGGAAGAGGTGTCACGGGAGGGAGGGAGGCGCCAGGGCTTGGGGTGCTGCTCCCATGCGCCTCCCCACTATATATAGGGGTGGAGGGGGCTGGTTTCTTGCCGTCCAAGTCCATTGGGGCGTTGGAAAAGGTGGGGGAAAGAAATCCCATCATTTCCCTTCTCCACCGATTGTTATCCCCCTTTTTTAGGGATCTTGATCTTATCCCTTCGGGATATGATCTTATTCCTTCTAAGGTGGGATCTTGGTGCGCCTTGACCAGGGGTGTGGGGCCTTGCCCCCACTACCCACGTTCATGTGGGTCCCCCCATGCAGGTGGGCCCCACTTCAGAACCTTCTAGAACCTTCCCGGTACAATACCGAAAAATCCCGAACATTTTCCGGTGGCCAAAATAGGACTTCCCATATATAAATCTTTACCTCCGGACCATTCCGGAACTCCTCGTGACGTCCGGGATCTCATCCGGGACTCCGAACAACTTTCGGTTAACCACATACTAATATCTCTACAACTCTAGCGTCACCGAACCTTAAGTGTGTAGACCCTACGGGTTCGGGAGACATGCAGACATGACCGAGACGACTCTCCGGTCAATAACCAACAGCGGGATCTGGATACCCATGTTGGCTCCCACATGTTCCACGATGATCTCATCGGATGAACCACGATGTCGAGGATTCAATCAATCCCGTATACAATTCCCTTTGTCAATCGGTACGTTACTTGCGTGAGATTCGATCGTCGGTATCCCAATACCTTGTTCAATCTCGTTACCGGCAAGTCACTTTACTCGTACCGTAATGCATGATCCCGTGACCAAACACTTGGTCACATTGAGCTCATTATGATGATGCATTACCGAGTGGGCCCAGAGATACCTCTCCGTCATACGGAGTGACAAATCCCAGTCTCGATTCGTGCCAACCCAACAGACACTTTCGGAGATACCCGTAGTGCACCTTTATGGCCACCCAGTTACGTTGTGACGTTTGGCACACCCAAAGCACTCCTATGGTATCCGGGAGTTGCACAATCTCATGGTCCAAGGAAATGATACTTGACATTTGGAAAAGCTCTAGCAAGCGAACTACACGATCTTGTGCTATGCTTAGGATTGGGTCTTGTCCATCACATCATTCTCCTAATGATGTGATCCCGTTATCAATGACATCCAATGTCCATAGTCAGGAAACCATGACTATCTGTTGATCAACGAGCTAGTCAACTAGAGGCTCACTAGGGACATGTTGTGGTCTATGTATTCACACATGTATTACGATTTCCGGACAATACAATTATAGCATGAATAATAGACAATTATCATGAACAAAGAAATATAATAATAACCATTTATTATTGCCTCTAGGGCATATTTCCAACAGTCTCCCACTTGCACTAGAGTCAATAATCTAGTTACATTGTGATGAATCGAACACCCATTGTGTCCTGGTGTTGATCATGTTTTGCCCTAGGGAGAGGTTTAGTCAACGGATCTGCTACATTCAGGTCCGTATGTACTTTACAAATATCTATGTCTCCATTTTGAACACTTTCACGAATGGAGTTGAAGCGACGCTTGATATGCCTGGTCTTCCTGTGAAACCTGGGCTCCTTGGCAAGGGCAACAGCTCCAGTGTTGTCACAGAAGAGAGTCATCGGGCCCGACGCATTGGGAATAACTCCTAGGTCGGTAATGAACTCCTTCATCCAGATTGCTTCTTGTGCTGCCTCTGAGGCCGCCATGTATTCCGCTTCACATGTAGATCCTGCCACAACGCTTTGCTTGCAACTGCACCAGCTTACTGCCCCACCATTCAAAATATACACGTATCCGGTTTGTGACTTAGAGTCATCCAGATCTGTGTCGAAACTAGCATCGACGTAACCCTTTACGACGAGCTCTTCGTCACCTCCATAAACGAGAAACATATCCTTAGTCCTCTTCAGGTACTTCAGGATATTCTTGACCGCTGTCCAGTGTTCCATGCCGGGATTACTTTGGTACCTTCCTACCGAACTTACGGCAAGGTTTACATCAGGTCTGGTACACAGCATGGCATACATAATAGACCCTGTGGCTGAGGCATAGGGGACGACACTCATCTTTTCTCTATCTTCTGCCGTGGTCGGGCATTGAGCCGTGCTCAATTGCACACCTTGCAATACAGGCAAGAACCCCTTCTTGGACTGATCCATATTGAACTTCTTCAATATCTTGTCAAGGTACGTACTTTGTGAAAGACCAATGAGGCGTCTTGATCTATATCTATAGATCTTGATGCCTAATATATAAGCAGCTTCTCCAAGGTCCTTCATTGAAAAACACTTGTTCAAGTAGCCTTTATGCTTCCCAAGAATTCTATATCATTTCCCATCAACAGTATGTCATCCACATATAATATGAGAAATGCTACAGAGCTCCCACTCACTTTCTTGTAAACACAGGCTTCTCCATAAGTCTGTGTAAACCCAAACGCTTTGATCATCTCATCAAATCGAATGTTCCAACTCCGAGATGCTTGCACCAGCCCATAGATGGAGCGCTGGAGCTTGCATACCTTGTTAGCATTCTTAGGATCGACAAAACCTTCCGGCTGCATCATATACAATTCTTCCTTAAGAAAGCCGTTAAGGAATGCCGTTTTGACGTCCATTTGCCATATCTCATAATCATAGTATGCGACAATTGCTAACATGATTCGGACGGACTTCAGCTTCGCTACGGGTGAGAAAGTCTCATCGTAGTGAACCCCTTGAACTTGTCGATAACTCTTAGCGACAAGTCGAGCTTTATAGATGGTAACATTACCATCCGCGTCTGTCTTCTTCTTAAAGATCCATTTGTTTTCTATCGCTCGCCGATCATCGGGCAAGTCTGTCAAAGTCCACACTTTGTTTTCATACATGGATCCTATCTCGGATTGCATGGCTTCAAGCCATTTGTCGGAATCTGGGCCCGCCATTGCTTCTTCATAGTTCGAAGGTTCACCGTTGTCTAACAACATGATTTCCAAGACAGGGTTGCCGTACCACTCTCGCGCGGAACGTGTCCTTGTGGACCTACGAAGTTCAGTAGGAGCTTGATCCGAAGTACCTTGATCATCATCATCATTAACTTCCTCTCTAGTCGGTGCAGGCACCACAGGAACATCTTCCTGAGCTGCGCTACTTTCCGGTTCAAGGGGTAGTACTTCATCAAGTTCCACTTTCCTCCCACTTACTTCTTTCGAGAGAAACTCTTTCTCCAGAAAGGACCCGTTCTTGGCAACAAAGATCTTGCCTTCGGATCTGAGGTAGAAGGTATACCCAATGGTTTCCTTAGGGTATCCTATGAAGACACATTTTTCCTACTTGGGTTCGAGCTTTTCAGGTTGAAGTTTCTTGACATAAGCATCGCATCCCCAAACTTTTAGAAACGACAGCTTAGGTTTCTTCCCAAACCATAATTCATATGGTGTCGTCTCAACGGATTTCGACGGAGCCCTATTTAAAGTGAATGCGGCAGTCTCTAAAGCATAGCCCCAAAATGAGAGCGGTAGATCGGTAAGAGACATCATAGATCGCACCATATCCAATAGAGTGCGATTACGATGTTCGGACACACCATTTCGCTGAGGTGTTCCAGGCGGCGTGAGTTGTGAAACTATTCCACATTTCCTTAAGTGTGTGCCAAATTCGTGACTCAAATATCCCCCTCCACGATCTGATCGTAAGAACTTTATTTTCCTGTCACGTTGATTCTCAACCTCACTCTAAAATTCCTTGAACTTTCAAAGGTCACAGACTTGTGTTTCATTAGGTAGACATACCCATATCTACTCAAGTCATCAGTGAGAGTGAGAACATAACGATAGCCACCGCGAGCCTCAACACTCATTGGACCGCACACATCAGTATGTATGATTTCCAATAAGTTGGTTGCTCGCTCCATTGTTCCGGAGAACGGAGTCTTGGTCATCTTACCCATGAGGCATGGTTCGCACGTGTCAAATGATTCGTAATCAAGAGACTCCAAAAGTCCATCTGCATGGAGCTTCTTCATGCGTTTGACACCAATGTGACCAAGATGGCAGTGGCACAAGTATGTGGGACTATCATTATCAACCTTACATCTTTTGGTATTCACACTATGAATATGTGTAACACTACGTTCGAGATTCATTAAGAATAAACCATTAACCAGCGGGGCATGACCATGAAACATATCTCTCATATAAATAGAACAACCATTATTCTCGGATTTAAATGAGTAGCCATCTCAAATTAAACGAGATCCTGATACAATGTTCATGCTCAAAGCTGGCACTAAATAACAATTATTGAGGTTTAAAACTAATCCCGTAGGTAAATGTAGAGGTAGCGTGCCGACGGCAATCACATCGACCTTGGAACCATTCCCGATGGTCACCTCGTCCTTTGCCAGTCTCCGTTTATTCCGCAGCTCCTGCTTTGAGTTACAAACATGAGCAACCGCACCGGTATCAAATACCCAGGAGCTACTACGAGTGCTGGTAAGGTACACATCAATAACATGTATATCACATATACCTTTGGTGTTGCCGGCCTTCTTGTCCGCTAAGTACTTGGGGCAGTTCCGCTTCTAGTGACCACTTCCCTTGCAATAAAAGCACTCAGTCTCAGGCTTGGGTCGATTCTTTGGCTTCTTCCCGGCAACTGGCTTACCGGGCGCGGCAACTCCCTTGCCATCCTTCTTGAAGTTCTTCTTACCCTTGCCTTTCTTGAACTTAGTGGTTTTATTCACCATCAACACTTGATGTTCCTTTTTGATCTCCACCTCCGATGATTTCAGCATTGAATATACCTCAGGAATGGTCTTTTCCATCCCCTGCATATTGAAGTTCATCACAAAGCTCTTGTAGCTCGGTGGAAGCGACTGAAGGATTCTGTCAATGACCGTGTCATCCGGGAGATTAACTCCCAGCTGAGTCAAGCGGTTGTGTAACCCAGACATTTTGAGTATGTGCTCACTGACAGAACTATTTTCCTCCATCTTATAACTGAAGAACTTGTCGGAGACTTCATATCTCTCGACCCGGGCATGAGCTTGGAAAACCATTTTCAGCTCTTCAAACATCTCATATGCTCTGTGTTGCTCAAAACGCTTTTAGAGCCCCGGTTCTAAGCTGTAAAGCATGCCGCACTAAACGAGGGAGTAATCATCAGCACGCTGCTGCCAAGCGTTCATAACGTCTTGGTTCTCTGGGATGGGTGCGTCACCTAGCGGTGCTTCTAGGACATAATCTTTCTTGGCAGCTATGAGGATGATCCTCAGGTTCCGGACCCAGTCCGTATAGTTGCTGCCATCATCTTTGAGCTTGGTTTTCTCTAGGAAAGGGTTGAAGTTGAGGGCAACATTAGCGTGGGACATTTGATCTACAAGACATATTGTAAAGATTTTAGACTAAGTTCATGATAATTAAGTTCATCTAATCAAATTATTCAATGAACTCCCACTCAGATAGATATCCCTCTAGTCATCTAAGTGAAACATGATCCGAGTCAACTAGGCCGTGTCCGATCATCACGTGAGACGGGCTAGTCAACATCGGTGAACATCTTCATGTTGATCGTATCTTCTATACGACTCATGCTCGACCTTTCGGTCTTCCGTGTTCCGAGGCCATGTCTGTACATGCTAGGCTCGTCAAGTCAACCTAAGTGTATTGCGTGTGTAAATTTGGCTTACACCCGTTGTATTCGAACGTTAGAATCTATCACACCCGATCATCACGTGGTGCTTCGAAACAACGAACCTTCGCAACGGTGCACAGTTAGGGGGAACACTTTCTTGAAATTATTGCGAGGGATCATCTTATTTAAGCTACCGTCGTTCTAAGAAAATAAGATGTAAAACATGATAAACATCACATGCAATCAAATAGTGACATGATATGGCCAGTATCATATTGCTCCTTTGATCTCCATCTTCGGGGCGCCATGATCATCTTCATCACCAGCATGACACCATGATCTCCATCATCGTGTCTTCATGAAGTTGTCACGCCAACGATTACATCTACTTCTATGGCTAACGTGTTTAGCAATAAAGTAAAGTAATTTACATGGCGTTATTCAATGACACGCAGGTCATACAAAAAATAAAGACAACTCCTATGGCTCCTGCCGGTTGTCATACTCATCGACATGCAAGTCGTGATTCCTATTACAAGAACATGATCAATATCATACATCACATATATTTCATTCATCACATCCTTTTGGCCATATCACATCACAAGGCATATGCTGCAAAAACAAGTTAGACGTCCTCTAATTGTTGTTGCATGTTTTTACGTGGCTTCTATAGGTTTCTAGCAAGAACGTTTCTTACCTACGTAAAACCACAACGTGATATGCCAACTTCTATTTACCCTTCATAAGGACCCTTTTCATCGAATCCGATCCGACTAAAGTGGGAGAGACAGACACCCGCTAGCCACCTTATGCAACTAGTGCATGTCAGTCGGTGGAACCTGTCTCACGTAAGCGTACGTGTAAGGTCGGTCCGGGCCGCTTCATCCCACGATGCTGCCGAAACAAGATAAGACTAGTAGTGGCAAGAAAATTGACAACATCTACGCCCACAATAAGTTTGTGTTCTACTCGTGCATAGAAACAACGCATAGACCTGGCTCATGATGCCACTGTTGGGGATCGTAGCAGAAATTAAAATTTTCTACGTATCACCAAGATCAATCTATGGAGTCATCTAGCAACGAGAGAGAGGGGAGTGCATCTACATACCCTTGTAGATCGCACGCGGAAGCATTCAAGAGAACGGGGTTGATGGAGTCGTACTCTTCGTGATCCAAATCACCGATGATCCTAGCGCCGAACGGACCTCCGCGTTCAACACACGTACGGAGCGGGGACGTCTCCTCCTTCTTGATCCAGCAAGGGGGGAGGAGAAGTTTATGGAGATCCAGCAGCACGACGGCGTGGTGGTGGAAGTAGCGGGATCCCGGCAGGGCTTCGCCAAGCGCAAGCGGGGAGGAAGAGGTGTCACGGGAGGGAGGGAGGCGCCAGGGCTTGGGGTGCTGCTCCCATGCGCCTCCCCACTATATATAGGGGTGGAGGGGGCTGGTTTCTTGCCGTCCAAGTCCATTGGGGCGTTGGCAAAGGTGGGGGAAAGAAATCCCATCATTTCCCTTCTCCACCGATTGTTATCCCCCTTTTTTAGGGATCTTGATCTTATCCCTTCGGGATATGACCTTATTCCTTCTAAGGTGGGATCTTGGTGCGCCTTGACCAGGGGTGTGGGGCCTTGCCCCCACTACCCACGTTCATGTGGGTCCCCCCATGCAGGTGGGCCCCACTTCGGAACCTTCTAGAACCTTCCCGGTACAATACCGAAAAATCCCGAACATTTTCCGGTGGCCAAAATAGGACTTTCCATATATAAATCTTTACCTCCGGACCATTCCGGAACTCCTCGTGACGTCCGGGATCTCATCCAGGACTCCGAACAACTTTCGGTTAAACGCATACTAATATCTCTACAACTCTAGCGTCACCGAACCTTAAGTGTGTAGACCCTACGGGTTCGGGAGACATGCAGACATGACCGAGACGACTCTCCGGTCAATAACCAACAGCGGGATCTGGATACCCATGTTGGCTCCCACATGTTCCACGATGATCTCATCGGATGAACCACGATGTCGAGGATTCAATCAATCCCGTATACAATTCCCTTTGTCAATCGGTACGTTACTTGCCCGAGATTCGATCGTCGGTATCCCAATACCTTGTTCAATCTCGTTACCGGCAAGTCACTTTACTCGTACTGTAATGCATGATCCCGTGACCAAACACTTGGTCACATTGAGCTCATTATGATGATGCATTACCGAGTGGGCCCAGAGATACCTCTCCGTCATACGGAGTGACAAATCCCAGTCTCGATTCGTGCCAACCCAACAGACACTTTCGGAGATACCCGTAGTGCACCTTTATGGCCACCCAGTTACGTTGTGACGTTTGGCACACCCAAAGCACTCCTATGGTATCCGGGAGTTGCACAATCTCATGGTCTAAGGAAATGATACTTGACATTTGGAAAAGCTCTAGCAAGCTAACTACACGATCTTGTGCTATGCTTAGGATTGGGTCTTGTCCATCACATCATTCTCCTAATGATGTGATCCCGTTATCAATGACATCCAATGTCCATAGTCAGGAAACCATGACTATCTGTTGATCAACGAGCTAGTCAACTAGAGGCTCACTAGGGACATGTTGTGGTCTATGTATTCACACATGTATTACGATTTCCGGATAACACAATTATAGCATGAACAATAGACAATTATCATGAACAAGGAAATATAATAATAACCATTTTATTATTGCCTCTAGGGCATATTTCCAACATGTAGTGCACCTTTATAGCCACCCAGTTACGTTGTGACGTTTGGTACACCCAAAGCATTCCTACGGTATCCGGGAGTTGCACAATCTCATGGTCTAAGGAAATGATACTTGACATTAGAAAAGCTCTAGCAAACGAACTACACGATCTTGTGCTATGCTTAGGATTGGGTCTTGTCCATCACATCATTCTCCTAATGATGTGATCCCGTTATCAATGACATCCAATGTCCATGGTCAGGAAACCATAACCATCTATTGATCAACGAGCTAGTCAAATAGAGGCTTACTAGGGACATGTTGTGGTCTATGTATTCACACATGTATTACGGTTTCCAGTTAATACAATTATAGCATGAACAATAGACAATTATCATGAACAAGGAAATACAATAATAACCATTTTATTATTGACTCTAGGGCATATTTCCAACACAAAGTGGGGTGGCGCCCAGGTGGAGAGGTGGAGGTCCGGCAAGGCCTGGAGGCAGAGTGGGTGGTAAGTGGCGGCGTCGATCTCGGACTACACGAGTACAAAGCAAGGGTGGAGGGATGGAGTGATAAAATCGAGGCTCTGGTTGGGGTTTCTGTGTGGGCCGGGAGTGTTGAAGGCTACGTGGTGGCAGTCCAAACGCCACAAACCTCCCCCAGCTTTGCTTCCGGTTTGTGGGATTTAAGTCGCCCGGACCGCGCCGCAGACGTTTGGTACATGGCGTTGGATGGCCTAAAGTGTCCTGACAGCATGTTCTAGACATTTGTAGGTGTTTTGGTGCACAGCGTTGGAGTTGCCCTTACCCTGCTACTAGAACGAAATGCGGGATACAATGGCCTTAGGGCAACTCCAACGCGAATCACTAAATCACCCCTAAATGTCCGGATCGGACAGTCCGAACATTTTTTACCCTCCAAAGCCAGTCATCAAATTTGTCTGAACCGATCCGTATATCTGAAATCTCACAAATTGGAACCAAACCTAGGGTTGGTTTGTGGGAGTTGGACGTCCGCTACGTCGGACTCTGACACCATAGACCCCCCCCAAATACTCCACCTGAAGCCTTCTTTGCACTCCATGCTCTTCCCCTGCTCTTCGTATCTGCACCCTCAGTGACCGACGCCGCTGTTGTACCATCCCGGTCGCCGCCCATGCATTGCCGGACCTTCGTCGCTCTAACCAGACACATGCCCGCCTTGGCCTATGTCGTTGTTCCGCCCCGGATACCACTGGCGCCCAGGTACCATCCGCCCCTGCCGCCATCATGTTGGGGAACATAGTAATTTCAAAAAAATTCCTACGCACACGCAAGATCATGGTGACGCATAGCAACGAGAGGGGAGAGTGTCGTCTACGTACCCTCGTAGACTGTAAGCGGAAGCGTTATGACAACGCGGTTGATGTAGTCGTACGTCTTCACGATCGACCGATCCTCAGTACCGAACGTACGGCACCTCCGTGTTTAGCACACGTTCAGCTCGGTGACGTCCCACGAACTCACGATCCAGTAGAGCTTCGGGGAAGAGCTTTGTCAGCACGACGGCGTGGTGACGGTGTTGATGAAGCTACCGACACAGAGCTTCTCCTAAATACCGCTACGATATGACCGAGGTGGATTATGGTGGAGGGGGGCACCGCACACGGCTAAAAGATCAATGATCAATTGTTGTGTCTATGGGGTGCCCCCTGCCTCCGTATATAAAGGAGCAAGGGGGGAGGCGGCCGGCCAAGAAGGAGGGCGCGCCAAGGGGGGGAGTCCTACTCCCACCGGGAGTAGGACTCCTCCTTTCCTAGTAGGAGTAGGAGAAGGGGGAAGGAGGAGGTGGAGAGAAGGAAGGAGAGGGGGCCGCCGCCCCCTTCCCTCGTCCAATTCGGACTGGGGCAAGGAGGGCCGCGCGCCACCTCCTGGCTACCCTCTCTCTTCTCCACTAGGCCCAATAGGCCCATTACATCCCCCGGGGGGTTCCGGTAACCCTCCGGTACTCCGATAAAATCCCGATTTCACCCGGAACTCTTCCGATGTCCAAATGTAGGCTTCCAATATATCAATATTTATGTCTCGACCATTTTGAGACTCCTCGTCATGTCCGTGATCATATCCGGGACTCCGAACTACCTTCGGTACATCAAAACATATAAAATCATAATACCGATCGTCACAGAACTTTAAGCGTGCGGACCCTACGGGTTCGAGAACTATGTAGACATGACCGAGACACGTCTCCGGTCAATACCAATAGCGGAACCTGGATGCTCATATTGGTTCCTACATATTCTACGAAGATCTTTTATCGGTCAAACCGCATAACAACATACGTTGTTCCCTTTGTCATCGGTATGTTACTTGCCCGAGATTCGATCGTCGGTATCTCAATACCTAGCTCAATCTCCTTACCTGCAAGTCTCTTTACTCGTTTTGTAGTGCATCATCCCATAACTAACTCATTAGTCACATTGCTTGCAAGGCTTATAGTGATGTGCATTACTGAGAGGGCCCAGAGATACCTCTCCGACAATCGGAGTGACAAATCCTATTCTCGATCTATGCCAACTCAACAAGTACCATCGGAGGCACCTGTAGAGCACCTTTATAATCACCCAGTTACGTTGTGACGTTTGGTAGCACACAAAGTAATCTTCTGGTAATCGGGAGTTGCATAATCTCATAGTCATAGGAACATGTATAAGTCATGAAGAAAGCAATAGCAGTAAACTAAACGATCAAGTGCTAAGCTAACGGAATGGGTCAAGTCAATCACATCATTCTCTAATGATGTGATCCCGTTAATCAAATGACAACTCATGTCTATGGCTAGGAAACTTAAACCATCTTTGATTCAACGAGCTAGTCAAGTAGAGGCTTACTAGTGACACTTAGTTTGTCTATATATTCACACATGTATTATGTTTTCGGTTAATACAATTCCAGCATGAATAATAAACATTTATCATGATATGAGGAAATAAATAATAACTTTATTATTGCCTCTAGGGCATATTTCCTTCAGTCTCCCACTTGCACTAGAGTCAATAATCTAGATTACACAGTAATGATTCTAACACCCATGTCGTCTTGGTGCTGATCATGTTTTGCTCGTGGAAGAGGCTTAGTCAACGGGTCTACAACATTCAGATCCGTATGTATTTTGCAAATCTCTATGTCTCCCACCTGGACTTGATCCTGGATGGAATTGAAGCATCTCTTGATGTGCTTGGTTCTCTTGTGAAATCCGGATTCCTTTGCCAAGGCAATTGCACCAGTATTGTGACAAAAGATTTTCATTGGACCCGATGCACTAGGTATGACACATAGATCGGATATGAACTCCTTCATCCAGACTCCTTCATTTGCTGCTTCCGAAGCAGCTATGTACTCCGATTCACACGTAGATCCCGCCACGACGCTTTGTTTAGAACTGCACCAACTGACAACTCCACATTTCAATGTAAACACGTGTATCCGGTTTGCGATTTAGAATCATCCGGATCAGTGTCAAAGCTTGCATCAACGTAACCATTTACGACGAGTTCTTTGTCACCTCCATAAACGAGAAACATATCCTTAGTCCTTTTCAGGTCTTTCAGGATGTTCTTGACCGCTGTCCAGTGATCCATTCCTGGATTACTTTGGTACCTCCCTGCTAAGCTAATAGCAAGGCACACATCAGGTCTGGTACACAGCATTGCATACATGATAGAGCCTATGGCTGAAGCATAGGGAACAATTTTCATTTTCTCTCTATCTTCTGCAGTGGTCGGGCATTGAGGCTGACTCAACTTCACACCTTGTAACACAGGCAAGAATCCTTCCTTTGCTTGATCCATTTTGAACTTCTTCAAAACTTTATCAAGGTATGTGCTTTGTGAAAGTCCAATTAAGCGTTTTGATCTATCTCTATAGATCTTGATGCCCAATATATAAGTAGCTTCACCGAGGTCTTTCATTGAAAAACTTTTATTCAAGTATCCTTTTATGCTATCCAGAAATTCTATATCATTTCCAATCAGCAATATGTCATGCACATATAATATTAGAAATGCTACAGAGCTCCCACTCACTTTCTTGTAAATACAGGCTTCTCCAAAAGTCTGTATAAAACCATATGCTTTGATCACACTATCAAAGTGTTTATTCCAACTCCGAGAGGCTTGCACCAGTCCATAAATGGATCGCTGGAGGTTGCACACTTTGTTAGCTCCCTTTGGATCGACAAAACCTTCCGGCTGCATCATATACAACTCTTCTTCTAGAAATCCATTCAGGAATGCAGTTTTGACATCCATTTGCCAAATTTCATAATCATAAAATGCGGCAATTGCTAACATGATTCGGACAGACTTAAGCATCGCTACGGGTGAGAAAGTCTCATCGTAGTCAACCCCTTGAACTTGTCGAAAACCTTTTGCAACAAGTCAAGCTTTGTAGACAGTAACATTACCGTCAGCGTCAGTCTTCTTCTTGAAGATCCATTTATTCTCTATGGCTTGCCGATCATCGGGCAAGTCAACCAAAGTCCACACTTTGTTATCATACATGGATCCCATCTCAAATTTCATGGCCTCAAGCCATTTTGCGGAATCTGGGCTCACCATCGCTTCTTCATAGTTCGTAGGTTCGCCTTGGTCAAGTAACATGACCTCCAGAACAGGATTACCGTACAACTCTGGTGCGGATCTTACTCTAGTTGACCTACGAGGTTCGGTAGTAACTTGATCTGAAGATTCATGATCGACATCATTAACTTCCTCACTAAATGGTGTAGGTGTCACAGAAACCGGTTTCTGTGATGAACTACTTTCCAATAAGGGAACAGGTACAGTTACCTCATCAAGTTCTACTTTCCTCCCACTCACTTCTTTCGATAGAAACTCCTTCTCTAGAAAGGATCCATTCTTCGCAACAAATGTCTTGCCTTCGGATCTGTGATAGAAGGTGTACCCAACAGTTTCCTTTGGGTATCCTATGAAGACACATTTCTCCGATTTGGGTTCGAGCTTATCAGGTTGAAGCTTTTTCACATAAGCATCGCAGCCCCAAACTTTAAGAAATGACAACTTTGGTTTCTTGCCAAACCACAGTTCATAAGGCGTCGTCTAACGGATTTTGATGGTGCCCTATTTAACGTGAATGCAGCCGTCTCTAAAGCATAACCCCAAAACGATAGCGGTAAATCAGTAAGAGACATCATAGATCGCACCATATCTAGTAAAGTATGATTACAATGTTCGGACACATCATTTCGCTGTGGTGTTCCGGGTGGCGTGAGTTGCGAAACTATTCCGCATTGTTTCAAATGTAGACCAAACTCGTAACTCAAATATTCTCCCCCACGATCAGATCGTAGAAACTTTATTTTCTTGTTACGATGATTTTCCACTTCACTCTGAAATTCTTTGAACTTTTCAAATGTTTCAGACTTATGTTTCATTAAGTAGATATACCCATATCTGCTCAAATCATTTGTGAAGGTGAGAAAATAACGATACCCGCCGCGAGCCTCAATATTCATTGGGCCACATACATCAGTATGTATGATCTCCAACAAATCTGTTGCTCGCTCCATTGTTCCGGAGAACGGCGTTTTATTCATCTTGCCCATGAGGCATGGTTCGCAAGTACCAAGTGATTCATAATCAAGTGATTCCAAAAGTCCATCAGTATGGAGTTTCTTCATGCGCTTTACACCAATATGACCTAAACGGCAGTGCCACAAATAAGTTGCACTATCATTATCAACTCTGCATCTTTTGGCTTCAACATTATGAATATGTGTATCACTACTATCGAGATTTAATAAAAATAGACCACTCTTCAAGGGTGCATGACCATAAAAGATATTACTCATATAAATAGAACAACCATTATTCTCTGATTTAAATGAATAACCGTCTCGCATCAAACAAGATCCAGATATAATGTTCATGCTCAACGCTGGCACCAAATAACAATTATTCAGGTCTAAAACTAATCCTGAAGGTAGATGTAGAGGTAGCGTGCCGACCGCGATAACATCGACTTTGGAACCATTGCCCACGCGCATCGTCACCTCGTCCTTAGCCAATCTTCGCTTAATCCGTAGTCCCTGTTTCGAGTTGCAAATATTAGCAACAAAACCAGTATTAAATACCCAGGTGCTACTGCGAGCATTAGTAAGGTACACATCAATAACATGTATATCACATATACCTTTGTTCACCTTGCCATCCTTCTTATCCGCCAAATACTTGGGGCAGTTCCGCTTCAAGTGACCAGTATGTTTGCAGTAGAAGCACTCAGTCTCAGGCTTAGGTCCAGACTTGGGTTTCTTCTCCTGAGCAGCAACTTGTTTGTTGTTCTTCTTTAAGTTGCCCTTCTTCTTCCCTTTACCCTTTTTCTTCAAACTGGTGGTCTTATTGACCATCAACACTTGATGCTCCTTCTTGATTTCTACCTCCGCAGCTTTTAGCATTGCGAAGAGCTTAGGAATTGTCTTATCCATCCCTTGCATATTATAGTTCATCACAAAGCTCTTATAGCTTGGTGGCAGTGATTGAAGAATTCTGTCAATGACACTATCATCCGGAAGATTAACTCCCAGTTGAATCAAGTTATTATTATACCCAGACATTTTGAGTATATGTTCACTGACAGAACTATTCCCCTCCATCTTGCAGCTGTAGAACTTATTGGAGACCTCATATCTCTCAATCCGGGCATTTGCTTGAAATATTAACTTCAACTCCTAGAACATCTCACATGCTCCATGACGTTCAAAACGTCGTTGAAGTCCCGATTCTAAGCCGTAAAGCATGGCATCGAGTAGTCATCAGCTTTGCTCTGCCGGACGTTCTTAACGCCGTCAGTTGCATCTGCAGCAGGCCTGGCACCCAGCGGTGCTTCCAGGACGAAATTCTTCTATGCAGCAATGAGGATAATCCTCAAGTTACGGACCCAGTCCGTGTAATTGCTACCATCATCTTTCAACTTTGCTTTCTCAAGGAACGCATTAAAATTCAACGGAACAACAACACGGTCCATCTATCTACAACAACATAGACAAGCAAAATACTATCAGGTACTAAGTTCATGATAAATTAAAGTTCAATTAATCATATTACTTAAGAACTCCCACTTAAATAGACATCCCTCGAATTATCTAAGTGATCACGTGATCCATCTCAACTAAACCATGTCCAATCATCACGTGAGATGGAGTAGTTTTCAATGGTGAACATCACTATGTTGATCATATCTACTATATGATTCACGCTCGACCTTTCGGTCCCAGTGTTCCGAGGCCATATCTGCATATGCTAGGCTCGTCAAGTTTAACATGAGTATTCTGCGTGTGCAAAACTGGCTTACACCCGTTGTATTTGAACGTAGAGCTTATCACACCCAATCATCACGTGGTGTCTCGGCACGACGAACTTTCGCAATGGTGCATACTTAGGGAGAACACTTATACCTTGAAATTTAGTGAGAGATCATCTTATAATGCTACTGTCAATCAAAGCAAAATAAGATGCATAAAGGATAAACATCACATGCAATCAATAGAAGGATATGATATGGCCATCATCATCTTGTGCCTTTGATCTCCATCTTCAAAGCACCATCATGATCACCATCGTCACCGGTGCGACACCTTGATCTCCATCGTAGCATCATTGCCGTCTCACCAACTATTGCTTCTATGACTATCGCTACCGCTTAGTGATAAAGTAAAGCAATTACAGGGCGATTGCATTGCATACAATAAAGCGACAACCATATGGCTCCTGCCAGTTGCCGATAACTCCGTTACAAAACATGATCATCTCATACAATAAAATATAGCATCATGTCTTAACCATATCACAACAAAACATGCCCTGCAAAAACAAGTTAGACGTCCTCTACTTTGTTGTTGCAAGTTTTACGTGGCTGCTACGGGCTGAGCAAGAACCGTTCTTACCTACGCATCAAAACCACAACGATAGTTTGTCAAGTTAGTGTTGTTTTAACCTTCTCAAGGACCGGGCGTAGCCACACTCGGTTCAACTAAAGTTGGAGAAACTGACACCCCAGCCACCTGTGTGCAAAGCACGTCGGTAGAACCAGTCTCGCGTAAGCGTACGCGTAATGTCGGTCCGGGCCGCTTCATCCAACAATGCGCTGAACCAAAGTATGACATGCTGGTAAGCATTATAACTTGTATCGCCCACAACTCACTTGTGTTCTACTCGTGCATATAACATCTACGCATAAACCTGGCTCGGATGCCACTGTTGGGGAACGTAGTAATTTCAAAAAAAATCCTACGCACACGCAAGATCATGGTGATGCATAGCAACGAGAGGGGAGAGTGTCGCCTACGTACCCTTGTAGACCGTAAGCGGAAGCGTTATGACAACGCGGTTGATGTAGTCGTATGTCTTCACGATCGACCGATCCTCAGTACCAAACGTACGGCACCTCCGCGTTCAGCACACGTTCAGCTCGGTGACGTCCCGCGAACTCACGATCCAGTAGAGCTTCGGGGAAGAGCTTCGTCAGCACGACGGCGTTGTGATGGTGTTGATGAAGCTACCGACGCAGAGCTTCGCCTAAGCACAGCTACGATATGACCGAGGTGGATTATGGTGGAGGGGGGCACCGCACACGGCTAAAAGATCAATGATCAATTGTTGTGTCTATGGGGTGCCCCCTGCCCCCGTATATAAAGGAGCAAGGGGGAGGCGGCCGGTGATACGTCTCCAACGTATCTATAATTTTTGATTGCTCCATGCTATATTATCTTCTGTTTTGGACATTATTGGGCTTTATTATTCACTTTCATATTATTTTTGGGACTAACCTATTAACCGGAGGCCCAGCCCAGAATTGCTGTTTTTTGCCTATTTCAGAGTTTCACAGAAAAAATATATCAAACGGAGTCCAAACGGAATGAAACCTTCGGGAACGTGATTTTCGGAATGAGCATGATCCAGGGGACTTGGACCCTACGTCAAGAAAGCTACCAGGAAGCCACGAGGTAGGGGGGCGAGCCTACCCCCCTAGGCGCGCCCTCCACCCTCGTGGGCCCCATGTTGCTCCACCGACGTACTCCTTCCTCCTATATATACCTACGTACCCCCAAATGATCAGATACGGAGCCAAAAACCTAATTCCACCGCCGCAACCTTCTGTACCCATGAGATCCCATCTTGGGGCTTGTTCCGGAGCTCCGCTGGAGGGGGCATCAATCACGGAGGGCTTCTACATCAATACCATAGTCTCTCCGATGAAGTGTGAGTAGTTTACCTCAGACCTTCGGGTCCATAGTTATTAGCTAGATGGCTTCTTCTCTCTTTTTGGATCTCAATACAATGTTCTCCCCCTCTCTCGTGGAGATCTATTCGATGTAATCTTCTTTTGCGGTGTGTTTGTTGAGACCGATGAATTGTGGGTTTATGATCAAGTTTATCTATGAACAATATTTGAATCTTCTCTGAATTCTTTTATGTATGATTGGTTATCTTTGCAAGTCTCTTCGAATTATCAGTTTGGTTTGGCCTACTAGATTGATCTTTCTTGCAATGGGATAAGTGCTTAGCTTTGGGTTCAATCTTGCGGTGTCCTTTCCCAGTGACAGTAGGGGCAGCAAGGCACGTATTGTATTGTTGCCATCGAGGATAACAAGATGGTTTTTTTATCATATTGCATGAATTTATCCCTCTATATCATGTCATTTTGCTTAAAGCGTTACTCTGTTCTTATGAACTTAATACTCTAGATGCATGCTGGATAGCGGTCGATGTGTGGAGTAATAGTAGTAGATGCAGGCAGGAGTCGGTCTACTTGTCTCGGACGTGATGCCTATATACATGATCATACCTAGATATTCTCATAACTATGCTCAATTCTGTCAATTGCTCAACAGTAATTTTTTCACCCACCGTAAAATACTTATGCTCTTGAGAGAAGCCACTAGTGAAACCTATGGCCCCCGGGTCTATTTTCCATCATACTAATCTTCCAACACTTAGTTATTTCCGTTGCTTTTATTTTACTTTGCATCTTTATCATAAAAATACCAAAAATATTATCTTATCATATCTATCAGATCTCACACTCGTAAGTGACCGTGTAGGGATTGACAACCCCTTATCGCATTGGTTGCGAGGATTTATTTGTTTGTGTAGGTGTGAGGGACTTGCGTGTAGCCTCCTACTGGATTGATACCTTGGTTCTCAAAAACTGAGGGAAATACTTACGCTGCTTTGCTGCATCACCCTTTCCTCTTCAAGGGAAAACCAACGCAGTGCTCAAGAGGTAGCAAGAAGGATTTCTGGCGCCATTGCCGGGGAGGTCTATGCAAAAGTCAACATACCAAGTACCCATCACAAACCCTTATCTCCCGCATTACATTATTTGCCATTTGCCTCTCGTTTTCCTCTCCCCCACTTCACCCTTGCCGTTTTATTCGCCCTCTCTTTTCCGTTTGCCTCTTTTCAGTTTGCTTGCCTTGCCATCATGGCTAACCCTTTATCTTCTCCGTTGTCTCCCAAAAATGAAGTTCTCGATTTTAAACAAAGGGAGGGAGAAAATCGAAAAGACGCTTGGTATAGAATTTGCAATGCTCAAAATAGATCTACCAGGAAGCAATCTACTTCCATTCTTCTCCGCAATTTTTATGTAGGCGCTAATCCTTGGTATAGATATATTCTTGATACAATTACCGGAGGGAATTTCTTGGGTAGCCATACTTTTGACTCTTATAATGCTATGATAGATTTATTTGGCTCACCACCTCTCTTGGTTAATGGAACTATGTTAACTTTGGAGCATGTAATGCAAAGACTTGAAATTATTGAAAATAAAGTTGCTACCGTAGAGTTAATTGAAAATCTGGATAAAAAGATCCACAACCAAATTACCCAATATGGATCTAAGGTAGGAGTCACTTTGAAAAATATTAAGGAGAAGGACCCATGGTTAATGAAAGAATAAATCAAGATTCCACTAGAATCGATAAACTTGAGGGTATCATTACCAACTTGGGAACCGCTTTTTCTTCCGTAAAGAATACTCCAAGTCCTCCAACTAAAATTGCCAAGCTTATGTATGTTCCTAAAAATAAGGGTGATTCCTCTAGTAAAGAAACGGTGGATCTTAAATATATAAGTATTCATCCCAATCTTTTTGCTATCATTAAGGAACCATTTGCTACAAATGAATTTTTCGATCTTGTTCCTAAAAGTTTGATAATTAATAAAAAGAAAGAGACTCTAAAGGGTGATAGATGTCTTATTGAAGAATTGCCTACCAAAGATGGCAATACCTAGATCTATCCTTGCTTTTATGCCTAGCTAGGGGCGTTAAATGATAGCGCTTGTTGGGAGGCAACCCAATTTTATTTTTAGTTTTTTGCTTTTTGCTTCTGTTTAGGAATAAATATTTGTTCTAGCCTCTGGTTAGATGTGTTTTTATGTTTTAATTAGTGTTTGTGCCAAGTTAAACCTATAGGATCTTCTTGGATGATAGTTGTTTGATCTTGCAGAAAATTCCAGAAACTTTCTGTTCACGAAAATAATTGTTAAAAATTACCAGAATGTGATAAAATATTGATTCAAATTGCTGCTGATCAATAAAAAAATTGTCTAGGTCGTCCTATTTTGGCTTATTATTTCGACTTCCAGAAGTTTGCGTTAGTTACAGATTACTACAGACTGTTCTGTTTTTGACAGATTCTGTTTTTCATGTGTTGTTTGCTTATTTTGATGAATCTATGGCTAGTAAAAGAGTTTATAAACCATAGAGAAGTTGGAACACAGTAGGTTTAACACCAATATAAATAAAGAATGAGTTCATTACAGTACCTTGAAGTGTTCTTTTGTTTTCTTTCGCTAACGGAGCTCACGAGATTTTTTACTGAGTTTTGTGTTGTGAAGTTTTCAAGTTTTGGGTGAAAGATTTGATGGATTATGGAACAAGGAGTGGCAAGAGCCTAAGCTTCGGGATGCCCATGGCACCCCCAATATAATCTAAGGACACCAAAAATCCAAAGCTTGGGGATGCCCCGGAAGGCATCCCCTCTTTCGTCTACTTCCATCGGTAACTTTACTTGGAGCTATATTTTTATTCACCACATGATATGTGTTTTGCTTGGAGCGTCTTGTATGATTTGAGTCTTTTCTTTTTAGTTTACCACAATCATCCTTGCTGTACACACCTTTTGAGAGAGACACACATGATTCGGAAATTATTAGAATACTCTATGTGCTTCACTTATATCTTTTGAGTTATATAGTTTTGCTCTAGTGCTTCACTTATATCTTTTAGAGCACGGCGGTGGATTTTTTTAGAAACTATTGATCTCTCATGCTTCACTTATATTATTTTGAGAGCCTTAAAATAGCATGGCAATTTTCTTTAATTAATATCATGTGAAATTTGATGCTTGATAATTGTTTTGAGATATAAAGGTGGTAGTATCATAGTTGGCTAGTTGAGTAATTGTGGAATTGAAAAATACATGTGTTGGAGTCTGTGATTCCCGTAGCATGCACGTATGGTGAACCGTTATGTAACAAAGTCGGAGCATGAAGTATTTGTTGATTGTCTTCCTTTGTGTGGCGGTCGGGATCGCGCGATGGTTAACTCCTACCAACCCTTCCCCTAGGAGCATGCGTAGTAGTACTTTGCTTCGAGGGCTAATAAATTTTTGCAATAAGTATATGAGTTCTTTATGACTAATGTGAGTCCATGGATTATACGCACACTTACCTTTCCGCAATTTTCTAGCCTCTTCGGTACCATGCATTGCCCTTTCTCACCTTGAGAGTTGGTGCAAACTTCGCCGGTGCATCCAAACCCCGTGATATGATACGCTCTATCACACATAAACCTCCTTATATATTCCTCAAAACAGACACCATACCTACCTATCATGGCATTTCCATAGCCATTCCGAGATATATTGCCATGCAACTTTCCACCGTTTCATTTATCATGACATACTCCATCATTGTCATATTGCTTTGCCTGATCATGTAGTTGACATTGTATTTGTGGCAAAGCCACCGTTCATAATTCTTCCATACATGTCGCTCTTGATTCATTGCATATCCCGGTACACCGCCGGAGGCATTCATATAGAGTCATATTTTGTTCTAAGTATTGAGTAGTAATTCATGAGTTGTAAGTAAATAAAAGTGTGATGATCATCATTATTAGAGCATTGTCCCAAGTGAGGAAAGGATGATGGAGACTATGATTCCCCCACAAGTCGGGATGAGACTCCGGACTAAAAAAAGGCCATAAAAAAGGCCCAAATAAAAAAATGAGAGAAAAAGAGAGAAGTGACAATGTTACTATCCTTTTACCACACTTGTGCTTCAAAGTAGCACCGTGATCTTCATAATAGAGAGTCTGTCATTTTGTCACTTTCGTATACTAGTGGGAAATTTCATTATAGAACTTGGCTTATATATTCCAATGATGGGCTTCCTCAAATGCCCAAGGTCTTCGTGAGCAAGCAAGTTGGATGCACACCCACTTAGTTTCTTTTTGAGCTTTCATACACTTATAGCTCTAGTGCATGCGTTGCATGGCAATCCCTACTCCTCGCATTAACATCAATTGATGGGCATATCCATAGCCCGTTGATTAGCCTCGTTGATGTGAGACTTTCTCCTTTTTGCCTTCCCACATAACCCCTACCATTATACCTTATTCCACCATAGTGCTATATCCATGGCTTGCGCTCATGTATTGCGTAAGAGTTGAAAAGGCTGAAGCGCGTTAAAAGTATGAACCAATTGCTTGGCTAAAACCGGGGTCGTACATGATATGAATATTTTGTGTGGGGAAGATGGAGCATAGCCAGACTATATGATTTTGTAGGGATAACTTGCTTTGGCTATGCTATTTTGATAAGACATAATTGCTTAGTTAGTATGCTTGAAATATTATTGTTTTTATGTCAACATTAAACTTTTATCTTGAATCATATCAAATCTGAACATTCATGCCACAATAAGAAGAATACATTGAAATTATGCCAATTAGCATTCCACATCAAAAATTCTGTTCATTTACCTACTCGAGGACGAGCAGGAATTAAGCTTGGGGATGCTTGATACGTCTCCAACGTATCTATAATTTTTGATTGCTCCATGCTATATTATCTTCTGTTTTGGACATTATTGGGCTTTATTATTCACTTTTATATTATTTTTGGTACTAACCTATTAACCGGAGGCCCAGCCCAGAATTGCTGTTTTTTGCCTATTTCAGAGTTTCGCAGAAAAAATATATCAAACGGAGTCCAAATGGAATGAAACCTTCGGGAACGTGATTTTCGGAACGAACATGATCCAGGGGACTTGGACCCTACGTCAAGAAAGCTACTAGGAAGCCACGAGGTAGGGGGCGCGCCTACCCCCCTAGGCGCGCACTCCACCCTCGTGGGCCCCACGTTGCTCCACCGACGTACTCCTTCCTCCTATATATACCTACATACCCCCAAACGATAGATACGGAGCCAAAAACCTAATTCCACCGCCGCAACCTTCTGTACCCACGAGATCCCATCTTGGGGCCTGTTCCGGAGCTCCGCCGGAGGGGGCATCAATCACGGAGGACTTCTACATCAACACCATAGCCTCTCCGATGAAGTGTGAGTAGTTTACCTCAGACCTTCGGGTCAAGTTATTAGCTAGATGGCTTCTTCTCTCCTTTTGGATCTCAATACAATGTTCTCCCCCTCTCTCGTGGAGATCTATTCGATGTAATCTTCTTTTGCGGTGTGTTTGTTGAGACCGATGAATTGTGGGTTTATGATCAAGTTTATCTATGAACAATATTTGAATCTTCTCTGAATTCTTTTATGTATGATTGGTTATCTTTGCAAGTCTCTTCGAATTATCAGTTTGGTTTGGCCTACTAGATTGATCTTTCTTGCAATGGGATAAGTGCTTAGCTTTGGGTTCAATCTTGCGGTGTCCTTTCCCAGTGACAGTAGGGGCAGCAAGGCACGTATTGTATTGTTGCCATCGAGGATAACAAGATGTTTTTTTATCATATTGCATGAATTTATCCCTCTACATCATGTCATTTTGCTTAAAGTGTTACTCTGTTCTTATGAACTTAATACTCTAGATGCATGCTGGATAGCGGTCGATGTGTGGAGTAATAGTAGTAGATGCAGGCAGGAGTCGGTCTACTTGTCTCGGACGTGATGCCTACATAAATGATCATACCTAGATATTCTCATAACTATGCTCAATTCTGTCAATTGCTCAACAGTAATTTGTTCACCCACCGTAAAATATTTATGCTCTTGAGAGAAGCCACTAGTGAAACCTATGGCCCTCGGGTCTATTTTCCATCATATTAATCTTCCAACACTTAGTTATTTCCGTTGCTTTTATTTTACTTTGCATCTTTATCATAAAAATATCAAAAATATTATCTTATCATATCTATCAGATCTCACTCTCGCAAGTGACCGTGTAGGGATTGACAACCCCTTATCGCATTGGTTGCGAGGATTTATTTGTTTGTGTAGGTGCGAGGGACTTGCGTGTAGCCTCCTACTGGATTGATACCTTGGTTCTCAAAAACTGAGGGAAATACTTACGCTACTTTGCTGGATCACCCTTTCCTCTTCAAGGGAAAACCAACATAGTGCTCAAGTGGTAGTAGCCGGCCAAGGAGGAGGGCGCGCCAAGGGGGGAGTCCTACTCCCACCGGGAGTAGGACTCCTCCTTTCCTAGTAGGAGTAGGAGAAGGGGGAAGGAGGAGGTGGAGAGAAGGAAGGAGAGGGGGCTGTTGGGGAACGTAGTAATTTCAAAAAACATTCTACGCACACACAGGATCATGGTGATGCATAGCAATGAGAGGGGACAGTGTGTCCACGTACCCTCGTAGACCGAAAGAGGAAGCATTAGCACAATGTAGTTGATGTAGTCGTACGTCTTCACGATCCGACCGATCCAAGTACCGAACGCACGGCACCTCCGAGTTCAGCACACGTTCAACTCGATGACGTCCCGCGAGCTCTGATCCAGCAGAGCTTTGCTGGAGAGTTTCGTTCGCACGACGGCGTGATGACGGTGATGATGATGCTACCGATGCAGGGCTTCGCCTAAGCACCGCTACGATATTCTCGAGGTGGATTATGGTGGAGGGGGGCACCGCACACGGCTAAGAGATCAATGATCAATTGTTGATGTCTCCAAGGGGTGCCCCCCTCCCCGTATATAAAGGAGTGGAGGAGGGGGAGGAGGCCGGCCCTCCCTAGGCGCGCACCGATGAGGGAGTCCTACTCCCACCGGGAGTAGGACTCGCCCCTTCCAAGGTAGGAGTGGTGGAGAAGGGAAGGAAGGAGAGAGGAAGAGAAGGAAAAAGGGGGCGCCGCCCCCCTCCTTGTCCAGATCGGACTAGTAGGGGAGGGGGCGCGCCGGCCTGCCCTGGCTTCCCCTCCTCTTTCTTCCCACTAAGGCCCATGAGGCCCAATTAACTCCCTGTGTGGGTTCCGGTAACCCCCCGCGTACTCCGGTATAGGCCCGAAACCTCCGGAACCCTTCCGGTGTCCAAACATAGTCGTCCAATATATCGATCTTTACGTCTCGACCATTTTCGAGACCCTCGTCATGTCCGTGATCATATCCAGGACTCTGAACTACCTTCAGTACATCAAAAACACTTAAAACTCATAATACTTGCTCGTCACCGAACTTTAAAAGCGTGCGGAACCCTACGGGTTCGAAACAATGTAACATTACTGAGACACGTCTCCGGGTCAATAACCAATAACAGAAACCTGAATGCTCATTATTGGCTCCTACAATTCTACGAAGATCTTTATCGGATCAAACCGCATAAACAACAACGTTGTCCTTTGTCATTCGTATGTTACTTTACCGAGATTCGATCGTCGTTATCTCAATACCTAAGTTCAATCTCGTTACCGCAATCATACCCAACAAGTATATTAGGGATCAATTGTTAGCCTCTTTTCGGATAATAAGAGTGTCGAACCAACGAGGAGCTAAGAGTAGAACAAATATTCCCTCAATTCTATCGGACCCATACAACTCTACGCACGCTTGACGTTCGCTTTACCTAGAACAAGTATAAAACTAGAAGTACTTTGTAGGTGTTTTCGGATAGGTTTGCAAGATAATAAAGAGAGCGTAAATAAAAACTAGGGGTTGTTTAGATAAAGACACAACTAAATTAATTTTAGTAGAGAGCTTTTTGTTACGAGAAAGTTATTTGTCCCTAGGCAATCGATAATTAGACCGGTAATCATTATTGCAATTTTATTTGAGGGAGAGGCATAAGCTAACATACTTTCTCTACTTGGATCATATGCACTTATGATTGGAACTCTAGCAAGCATCCGCAACTACTAAAGATCATTAAGGTAAAACCCAACCATAGCATTAAAGCATCAAGTCCTCTTTATCCCATACGCAACAACCCCCTTACTTGGGTTTGTGTATCAGTCACTCACGCAACCCACTATAAGCGAATCGTGAACGTATTGCAACACCCTACACCGGGGATCCCTCACGCTTGTGCGACATAGAGAGCACCATAGGACAACACCAATAATAAAACATGCAACTCAAACCAATCACGATCATCAATTAACCCATAGGACAAAACGGATCTACTCAAACATCATAGGATAACCATACATCATTGGGAAATAATATATAGCGTTGAGCACCATGTTTAAGTAGAGAGTACAGCGGGTAAAAGAGGGGTTACACCGCTGCATAGAGGGGGGAAGAGTTGGTGATGATGGCGGTGAAGTTGTTGGTGAAGATTGCGGTGATGATGATGGCCCCCGGTGGCACTCCGGCGCCACCGGAAGCGAGGGAGAGAGAGCCCCCTCCTTCTTCTTATTCCTTGACCTCCTCCCTAGATGGGAGAAGGGTTTCCCCTCTGGTCCTTGGTCTCCATGGCATGGGAGGGGCGACAGCCCCTCCGAGATTGGATCTGTATCTCTGTCTCTCTCTGTTTCTGCGTTCTGTTCAGCTGCCCTTTCACCGTTTCGTATATATATGAAGATCCGTAACTCCGATTGGACTGAAATCTTCGCCGTGATTTTTGGCTAAAAATTAGCTTTCTTGCGGCCGAAGAAGGGCATCAACCGCCTTACGGGGGGGCCCACGAGGGTTTTTTTTGGATTCTTCTTCCGGAATTTTCCAAATATTCCAAAAATATTCTCCGTCCGTTTTTATTCCGTTTGGATTCCATTTGATATGCGGTTTCTGCGAAACATAAAACATGCAACAAACAGGAACTGGCACTAGGCACTGGATCAATATGTTAGTCCCAAAAAATAGTGTAAAAAGTTGCCAAAAATATATGAAAGTTGTAGAATATTAGCATGGAACAATCAAAAATTATAGATACGATGGAGGCGTATCAGCAAGTCTCTTTACTCGTTCCGTAATACATCATCCCGCAACTAACTCATTAGTTACAATGCTTGCGAGGCTCATAGTGATGTGCATTACCGAGTGGGCCCAGAGATACCTTTCCGACAATCGGAGTGACAAATCCTAATCTCGATATATGCCAACTCAACAAGTACCTTCGGAGACACCTGTAGAGCACCTTTATAATCACCCAGTTACGTTGTGACGTTTGGTAAGCACACAAAGTGTTCTCCGGTATTCGGGAGTTGCATAATCTCATAGTCATAGGAACATGTATAAGTCATGAAGAAAGCAATAGCAACATACTAAACGATCAAGTGCTAAGCTAACGGAATGGGTCAAGTCAATCACATCATTCTCCTAATGATGTGATCCCGTTTATCAAATGACAACTCATGTCTATGGTTAGGAAACATAACCATCTTTGATCAACGAGCTAGTCAAGTAGAGGCATACTAGTGACACTCTGTTTGTCTATGTATTCACGCATGTATCATGTTTCCGGTTAATACAATTCTAGCATGAATAATAAACATTTATCATGATATAAGGAAATAAATAATAACTTTATTATTGCCTCTAGGGCATATTTCCTTCAGGGGCCGCCCCCCTTCCCTTGTCCAATTTGGACTGGGGCAAGGGTGGCCGCGCGCCACCTCCTGGCTACCCTCTCTCTTCTCCACTAAGGCCCAATAGGCCCATTACATCCCCCGGGGGGTTCCGGTAACCCTCCGGTACTCCGGTAAAATCCTGATTTCACCCGGAACTCTTCTGATGTCCAAATGTAGGCTTCTAATATATCAATCTTTATGTCTCGACCATTTCAAGACTCCTCGTCATGTCCGTGATCATATCCAGGACTCCTAACTACCTTCGGTACATCAAAACATATAAACTCATAATACCGATCGTCACAGAACTTTAAGCGTGCGGACCCTACGGGTTCGAGAACTATGTAGACATGACCGAGACACGTCTCCGGTCAATAACCAATAGTGGAACCTGGATGCTCATATTGGTTCCTACATATTCTACGAAGATCTTTTATCGGTCAAACCGCATAACAACATACGTTGTTCCCTTTGTCATCGGTATGTTACTTGCCCTAGATTCGATCGTCGGTATCTCAATACCTAGTTCAATCTCGTTACCGGCAAGTCTCTTTACTCGTTCCGTAATACATCATCCCGCAACTAACTCATTAGTTACAATGCTTGCAAGGCTTATAGTGATATGCATTACCGAGTGGGCCCAGAGATACCTCTCCAACAATCGGAGTGACAAATCCTAATCTCGATATATGCCAACTCAACAAGTACCTTCGGAGACACCTATAGAGCACCTTTATAATCACCCAGTTACGTTGTGACGTTTGGTAGCACACAAAGTGTTCCTCCGGTATTCGGGAGTTGCATAATCTCATAGTCATAGGAACATGAATAAGTCATGAAGAAAGCAATAGCAACATACTAAACGATCAAGTGCTGAGCTAACGGAATGGGTCAAGTCAATCACATCATTCTCCTAATGATGTGATACCGTTTATCAAATGACAACTCATGTCTATGGTCAGGAAACATAACCATCTTTGATCAACGAGCTAGTCAAGTAGAGGCATACTAGTGACACTATTTTTCTATGTATTCACACATGTATCATGTTTCCGGTTAATACAATTCTAGCATGAATAATAAACATTTATCATGATATAAGGAAATATATAATAACTTTATTATTGCCTCTAGGGCATATTTCCTTCAGTCTCCCACTTGCACTAGAGTCAATAATCTAGATTACACAGTAATGATTCTAACACCCATGGAGTCTTGGTGCTGATCATGTTTTGCTCGTGAGAGAGGCTTAGTCAACGGGTCTGCAACATTCAGATCCGTATGTATCTTGCAAATCTCTATGTCTCCCACGTGGATTTGATCCCGGATGGAGTTGAAGCGTCTCTTGATGTGCTTGGTTCTTTTGTGAAATCTGGATTCCTTTGCCAAGGCAATTGCACCAGTATTGTCACACAAGATTTTCATTGGCCCGATGCACTAGGTATGCCACCTAGATCGGATATGAACTCCTTCATCCAGATCCTTCATTTGCTGCTTTTGAAGCAACTATGTATTCCGCTTCACACGTAGATCCCGCCACGACACTTTGTTTAGAACTGCTCCAACTGACAGCTCCACCGTTTAATATAAACACGTATCCGGTTTGCGATTTAGAATCGTCCGGATCAGTGTCAAAGCTTGCATTGACGTAACCATTTACGACGAGCTCTTTGTCACCTCCATAAACGAGAAACATATCCTTAGTCCTTTTCAGGTATTTCAGGATGTTCTTGCCCGTAGTCCAGTGATCCACTCCTGGATTACTTTGGTACCTCCCTGCTAAACTAATATCAAGGCACACATCAGGTCTGGTACACAGCATTGCATACATGATAGAGCCTATGGCTGAAGCATAGGGGACATCTTTCATTTTCTCTCTATCTTCTGCAGTGGTCGGGCATTGAGTCTTACTCAACTTCACACCTTGTAACACAGGCAAGAACCCTTTCTTTGCCTGATCCATTTTGAACTTCTTCAAAACTTTGTCAAGGTATGTGCTTTGTGAAAGTCCAATTAAGCGTCTTGGTCTATCTCTATAGATCTTGATGCCCAATATGTAAGCAGCTTCATCGAGGTCTTTCATTGAAAAACTCTTATTCAAGTATCCTTTTATGCTATCTGTCGGGTGGTAGGTGCGACATATGCCAACGGGTGTCTTATCATGGTGGGTGCCAGTAAGACGTCGCCGGTGCCTGGAAACGGGATGAGGCGAAGGCATGCACGCCGACGAATCTTACCCAGGTTCGGGGCTCTCCGTGGAGATAACACCCCTAGTCCTGCTCTGCGGGGTCTCCGCATGATCACTAGATCAGAAAGAGTAGCTACAAATGCTCCTAGAGCTGTTGGGTTCAAGGGAGAAGAAGAGCAAGGCTAGCTCTCACTTCCCTCTCTATATGGTGTGTGTGTAACTCTAAGAAGCCAACCCTTTGCATGGGTGCCCCGGGGGGTTTATATAGGCCTACCCCCCGGGGGTACAATTGTAATCCGGCTGGGCGCGGGTCCCAGTCATCAGTGTCTGCGCTCGCCGGCTTCTCCGCCGGCCGTTGGGGCCCACCGACTGGTGGGTCCCGCCGGCTGCCGGCTTCTTGGTCGACAGGCCGGCCCCACTGCCTAGGGGTCTTGTCGGCGGCTGCTTACTGTAGCCTCGCCTCTGATGACGAGGGCTTTGTCGAGGTAAGCGTGGCTACAGTGTGCCGCCTCGAGGGCTCTCACTGTAGCCTTACCTCGTCTTGTCTCCTTAATGTGGCACATGCTTCGAGGGAGGGGGTAGCCGGCTTCTGGGGGCCGGCTACGCCCTTGGCCGACTGGGGGAGGCCGGGCCGCCTTCGCGCCTCTCTCTGGCTAAAGGGGCCCGCCGCCCGTGGGCCGTACTGACGTCTGTCGTGGATGACGTTGAGGCCAGCATGGCTACAGTGCCGAGCCGGACGGGAGATGGCTGTCCCGTACGGCGTCCTGTGGCCATGCCTGCCTCGGGCTTCGGGGGTAGTGGGCCGCACTGTGGCCACACCCCGTCTTGTCAGCGTTATGTGGGTGTAGTTTTGGTTGATGCGGTCTTGGCCGGCTTTGTGGAGTCGGCGTGCTTCATGGCCAGCTCTTGGAAGTCGGTCCTCTTGGCGCCGACTTCCTGGAGTCGGCCATCTCGCAACCGTCTTCGGGGAGGCCACCGGGGCCGGGTCGCCTTTGGAGAGCCGGCCCCTGCGGTAGTCGGCCAGGGGAAGTCGGCCCAATGCTTCGAATGCTTGAAGGCTCAATCGGCCTGATAATTTCTGAATAACCATGGGTAGTCGGTTAGGCTACCCGTGGCTATTTACTTCGACAGTAGTCCCCGAAGCTGATTGGGCTTCAAGGTTGAGTGGGAGTCGAGAAGCTCGATCAGCTTCCTATCTTGACGAGCTGGCAGCTGGGAGCCGACTTTGGTTGGGGGCGCCGTCTCGGCGAAAAATTGTTTGGGAGTCGGAGGGCGAGAGCTGGCCAGCGCGCGCACCGGGCCGCGGGCCGGCCACTTGCCGCCTGTGAACCACGTGGCAAAAAAGCCTGCCAGCCCACGCGCGTGGCGGGACGTCGCCACAGGTCGGGGGCCCGCCACGCCCACGCCCGGGCCCAGGCGTGGATACTCTGCGGCCCGAAGCCGCCCGCACGTCTTCCTGCGGCGGTTTCGGCACGCTTTTAGGGCGTAATAATCGCGAGGCGTGGGGGGAGTGGGTGCAGTTAATCCCACGTCTCGCCCCACGCCCTGCCTCCCCGGCTTCACCTTGCGAAGCTATAAGTAGGGGGAGGGGGAGAGCGGCAGGCTCTCGCACGCTCCTCCTCTTTCCACCATCTTCTTCCTCCTGCCCTTTCTTGCGACAGCGCCTCGCCGCCGCGCTGTTCCACCACTTGCTCCTCCGCCGCCGCGCTCGTTCTCGCCAGCCCCACGCCACGATGCAGTACGGCAGGGATTGGGACGGCTCCAACGTCCACGAGGATCATGTCGAATTCCTCCGCAAGACGTGGCGGCTGCCCGGCGCGGACAAGGTGGAGGTCTGTCTCGCGCCGGCGAAGGAGATTACGCCGGAGCCGCAGGAAGGCGAGCGGGTAGTCTTCCGCTCGCATTTCTTGCGCGGCATCGGCCTGCCCGTGAGCGCCTTGTTCCGCTCTTGGCTTGATTTCTACCAACTCCAGCCGCACCACCTCACTCCAAACGCGGTGGTGCTGCTGTCTGCCTTCGTCACCTTGTGCGAAGGCTACCTCGGCGTTCTCCCTACCCTCGAGCTCTGGGGGGAGTTCTTCAAGTCCAAGCTGGGCACGCGCACACAAGGTGTGCCAGCTCAGAGTGGCGCCTTCATCGCGATGCGGAGGGTGGCTGCCGACAACCCCTTTCTCATCATCACGTTGATCCAGTCGGTGAAGCTATGGCAAAAGTCATACTTCTATGTGAAGAACGTCGCCCCGCAGGGCGACTAGGTCAATCTGCCGGCTTACGTAGCCGGCCCACCGGCGGGCAGGCGGCCCCAGTGGTCCTACCGGGCCGTGACGCTGACGCCGGCTGGAACCGCAGCCGTCGCCCGAGTGCGAGCGATGACCCAGTCGGAGGGCTTGTCGGGGCCCGACCTGCTGGCCGCCTTCGTCACGCGCCGGGTACTCCCACTCTAGAGCCGCCCTCATCTGATCTGTCAGATGAGCGGCCAGCTCGATCCAAGCCGGATGTGTACCAAGGACATGCCGCACGATGAGGTGGCCTATATGGTGAACTACCTTGCGAACTGCAAGCTCTCCGCAGAGTGGCAGTTCGGCAAGGAGCCATATAGCCGAGCCAATCCGCCGCCCACGGTATGTTCTCCTTGTCTCTTCTTCTTCTCTCAGTTTTGTCGCTGAGTTCCTTTTGGCCGACTCTGAATAGTCGGCTTGCCTCGACAGGGCCATATTCTTCGGCCTGCAGGCGGGTCGGACGCGGAGCGCCGATTCGTCCCCGACCGGACGGAGCACGATCTGGAGGACCCCGACTTGGGGGCGGCCGTTATGGATGACAACACCGAGGCGGGCGGTGGCCAAGCCGGCGGCGAAGCAGGCGGCTCCGGGCTTGGAGTCAGCTTCGACGACTGGCCGGACGACGACGAGGCTGAAGTCGTCCCACGCCGCCAGCCGGCGTCTGGCCGCGGCGCGGGTTCCTCCGCTGCGCCGCCTGCTCGGGGCGGCGGGAAAAAGCGTCGCACCGCGCAGGGTTTGTTCGGCAGTCGGTCGAAGAAGCCCCGAGGCGGGGCAGCGGCGACTAGGCGGGAGGAGGCGGCCGCGAAGGCGGCCCGCTTCCTCAAGGCGGTGAAGCAACCGCAGACGGTGTCGGCGTAAGTACATACTCCTTTGTGTACTCTTTTTTCTTTTCTCTGGTGGCTTCTGAATCCTTGTCTTTTTCTCCAAACAACCAGAGCTCCATTGTTGCTCGAGCGGGCTGCTGCCACCTCCGTCGTCGGGTCGCCGGGAGGATCTGGGAGCACCACTCGCCGCGTGGACCCCCGTGCCGATCTTCTGGCGGCGATGAAGCGGAACGCGCGGGAGGTGTGAGAAGAGCGGGAGGCGCGGGAGGCGGAGGTGTTGAGGGCGGCCGCCGCCAAGGCGGCGCAGGAGGAGGAGGCGGCGAAGGCGCGTGCTGACGCCGCGGCCAAGGCCCAAGCAGAGGCTGCGGCTACGGCGACGGCGGAGGGGCCCTTGCTGGTCACCCCACTGCGCGTCGCGGCGCCTGGGGCCCCGGAGCCCCCGCCAGAAGAAGCCGGCGGTGACCAGCCGGGGCTGGAGAGGGATGACGACGTCGTCATCCTGGAGAGGGCGGCGGTGCCGACCCCACCGACTGGGGCGGCTCAAGGCGGCCGGCCTGATCTGCCGCCTGCGCAGTCGGCGGGGGGCGAGCCGGCCGCGAGGACTGAGCTGGCGGTCCGGACGCCGCCGAGCCGGCGCGCGGGGAAGGCTGCGTCAGAGCCACAGAAAGCTGTGTCGGAGCCGCAGCCGGCCGCGGGCTCCAGCTCCTCGGCCCAGGATGTGGAGGTGGCCAGCGCCACCTCGGGGTGGACGCCGGGAGGAGGGACGGCCGTGATGAACGTGGCCGCGCAGGACTTCCGGACCCGGCTCCAGTCCCAGGCTACGGCGCTAAGGCGATACACCGACGAATTCCTTGCGACGCGGGCAGCCATCCGGGTTAGTCTTCTTATCTTGCTTCTTCTTGATCTTGGTTTCTTTCGTGGGGGCGCGTCAGCGCACCCACTGGGTGTAGTCCCAGAGTTCCGAGTCGGCTGCTGAGCAGGCGGCTTGGAACTTCTTAGTGGATTTAGCTTTGCTATTCTTGTTCTTACTTCGATCTTCTGCCTGTCTTGCAGGACTACCACAATCTTCGCGCGGCTGCCTTCAACTCCCAGGCTCGGGAGCTGACCCAGAAGACCGCCGACCTAGCTGAAAGCCGGGGTAAGTGCTTTGTTCTTTATCTCACGTGGGGGCGCGTCAGGGCACCCACTGGGTGTAGTCCCCGAGATTCGGGCCGACTGCTGAGCAGTCGGGTCGGATCTTCCTTGACGACTTCCTCTTATTGTTTCTTCTTTTTCTGCCGTCCTTGCAGCGGCCAACGCCAGTCTGAGGGCACAGCTGGGAGGGTCTCAGGCTACCCTTCGTGCCAAGGAGGCCGAGTTTGCCGCCTTGGTGCAGGAACGTGACCGCCTGGCCAAGAGGTTGGCCGACCAGGAAGAGAGTCACAAGGCGGCTCTGAAGGCGGTGCAGGACAGCGAAGCCGCCCTCCAGGCCGAGTATGAGACGGAGGCGGCTGGCTGAGCCGAAGCAAGGCAGACTCTGATCAATGGCTATGCCCAGATCGAAGATTTGGTTGACGGTAAGCCGCCTACTTCTTCGTCCTTTCTTGTCGCCTGCCGCTTTTGGCTCGTTTTTTGACTTGGTGTTTTCTCTTCTTTTTCGTTCTTTCTTGCGCAGAGTACTTTCCTGGCTACTCTACTGCCGCCAACCAGATCATCGAGGCCCGCCGCCAAGCACGAAGGCAGGCTGGCGCCGAGATTGCACCAAACGCTGGCCGTTCGCTGGAGGAGCAGCTCTTGGCGATCCAGGCCCGTCTCCAGCCGGCCCACCGACTGCTCCGCCGGCTTCAGCGTGCCGGGGCGCAAGTACTGGCCGCCCTCTGGCCCGGCGAAGTGGTTCCCCGCACCCCCAGTCGGACTACCGACTGGCTGGAGGTGGCGGTCTGTCGCTTCGAAGCCTGGAAGGCTTCGGCGGCTCGGTCCGGCGCCAGGCGGGCGCTGGAGTTCGTCAAGGCCTGGTATCCCGGCCTGAGTCTGGACCAGCTGGCTACCTGGCGGCAGCAGGCCGACACGGAGCTGGAGCTGGCGCGGCCGGCTATCATCCGGCGGGCTTCGGCGATCGCCGACTACACCGACACCAGCGCCTTCGCCCCTGAGGTAGATGACAGCGGCGTTGCCCAGCCGGAGGACTGGTTCGGGCTGAACCCGGCAGACGGTGAAGACTCGGCGGAGGAGATTGACTCCAGCGACGAGGGCGAGGAGGAGGAGGAGGGTGAAGACGCCGGGCCGGATGGTGGAGCGGCCGGCCAGCCTCAGCCTGACCGCGCCTCCAGCAACACGTCGCGCGCGGGTGCGTCGCCTGCCACCGGTGGTGATCAGGCTGAGACCCGCCAGCCGGCCACTCCTTCAGCCGGCGACGCCGTCTCCACCGACCAACCCGGCTCCCACGTCGCGCCTTTAGTCTAGTCTGCTATCTTTTATTTTCCTGTCTTGTCACTTTTGGAACAATATTCTGTTAAGTTTACACAATTCCACCCACTGGGGGTGTATTCGAACAATGTTGATTGCCGGCCTGTTGGGGGCTTTTATATGTATATATGACTATGCATGTGTTTGGCTTTTCCTTGTTCTTTGCTTTTCATCCTTCTGCTGTTTCCTTTGCCGCCCTCCCTTGGTTGCCGCCTCCCCAGACAGACAGTTGCTCTGCAATCTGTAGCTGGAGAAGTGCTTGGCCAATTGGGAGGGCAAGTACTCTAGCTTTGTTGGATTAGAGCTAAGTGTTTAGGAAGCCGGCCAGCCGGCTGTTCTGACAGCCGGCAGGCGTGGTTGGAGGCCGTCTTTTCGCTATATAAGTTCTTTAGTCCTTAGCCGTTTTTCGTGTGGGCATCCTTTCTGCCTTGGCTCTTGCTAGTCGGACAGTCGGTTCTTCGAGCTGCGACTTTCAACAAGAGAGGACTCGGGAGCCGGCACACTACTTGTCTGACTTCAGGTAGAACTTTTAATATAGCTCAAGGCGGCCAGTCCCCGGGCCGACTAGTCGAACCCGGTGCCAGACAAGAAATCAAATGTAATAATACATTCATGGATATGACACTCGTCACTCATAGATAAATAAAGGCAGTCCCCGAGTGCTCCTCGGGGAGCCTGTTGTTTCATACTTAATACAAAAGGGTAGCATGATACATACTGCTTTCAACTGTAAAATCTTCTCAGGAGGTTCGCGTTCCATGGTCGCTCCGACTCCTTGCCGGAGTCGTCCCTCTTGCGTGCTCTTGGTTTTTGCGCGTCGATCAGGTAGTAGGAGTCGTTGCCTAGTGCCTTGCTGATGACGAAGGGGCCTTCCCAAGGGGCCGAGAGCTTGTGCTGGCCGGCTGTTCGCTGGATCAGCCGAAGCACAAGGTCGCCCTCTTGGAAGGATCTTGGCTTGACCTTGCGGTTGTGGTAGCGGCGCAACCCTTGCTGGTAGATGGCGGACCGGCTGAGTGCTAACAGCCGGCCTTCTTCTAGTAGGTCGACGCCGTCTTCTCTTGCTTCCTTGGCCTCCGCCTCCGTGTACATGGTGACCCGAGGCGAGTCGAACTCGATGTCGGTTGGGATGACAGCCTCGGCACCATATACAAGGAAGAATGGAGTGAAGCCGGTTGACTTGTTGGGGGTAGTACGCAGACTCCAGAGGACAGCCGGCAGCTCATCGAGCCAGCAGCCGGCCGATCGCTCCAGTGGTACAACCAGTCGGGGCTTGATGCCGGAGAGGATGAGTCCATTTGCTCGCTCGACCTGGCCGTTTGACTGCGGGTGGGCAACGGACGCTAAGTCAAGTCGGATGCCCTGCGTCGCGCAGAAACGTGCCAGTGCTCCTTTGGCAAAGTTCGTGCCGTTGTCGGTGATGATGCTGTGTGGCACGCCGTACCGAGTAGTGATGTCGGTGATGAATGTTACGGCAGTCGGCCCGTTCAGCTTCTTGATCGGCTTCGCTTCGATCCACTTGGTGAACTTGTCCACGGCGACAAGCAGATGTGTCAAGCCGCCGCGGGCTGTCTTGAAAGGGCCCACCATGTCCAGTCCCCAGACGGCAAAGGGCCAGGTGAGGGGAATGGTCTTGAGTGCAGAAGCCGGCAGGTGTTGCTTGGAACTGAAAACTTGGCATCCTCTGCATCTCTTGACTATCTCTTTGGCATCTTCCAAAGCAGTCGGCCAAAAGAAGCCGTGGCGGAAAGCTTTGGCCACGAGTGATCTTGAGGCTGCGTGGTGGCCGCATTCGCCTTGATGGATATCCTTGAGGATTGCCACTCCTTTTTCTGGCTCGACACAACGCTGGAAGACTCCAGTGACGCTGCGCTTGACAAGCTCTCTGTTGATTATTGCATATGCTCCGGCTCGTCGTTGGACTAGTCTTGCTGAGATCTCATCAGCCGGCAGCTCTTTGCTGACTAGGAACTTGAGGATGGGCTGGGCCCATGATGGAGCTGTGACTTCTTCTTCTGTTAGGACGGCCACCATGACTCGGGTGGGTGGGTCGGGTTGCGTGGAATTGGAGTCGGCCACCGCTTCTCGTGTTGCTGCGGTCCCCGGGCCGACTGCTGCAGTCCCCGGTCCGGGTTCTGAAGTCCCCGGGCCGGGTGCGACTACGGCAGTCGGCGGGCCGGTTGTCGAAGTCCCCGTGCCGCCTGCGGGGTTCCTCCAGTCGGATCCGGCTGCATCTGGCACAGGCGGTACGAAGATAGAATCTGACTCTGGAGACGGCTTGATGGACGGCTTGAGGAGGCGCTGGAGGGAGACGCCGGTAGGTATAGCTTGTCGGGTGGAGCCGATCCGTGCCAAGGCATCTGCTTGGTCGTTGTCGGCCCTTGGCACGTGAAGGAACTCGCACCCTTCGAAGTACCCGCTGATCTGCTGGACGAGGAATCGATAGCTCGCCATGTTTGCATCCTTGGCGTCCCAGTCGCCAGACGACTGCTGGACCACCAAGTCTGAGTCGCCATAACACAGGATCCGGCGTATGCCGAGTTCCTTGGCTAGCCGGAGCCCATGTATGAGCGCCTCGTATTCGGCCACGTTGTTGGAGGCGGCGAAGTGGATTTGCAGCGTGTATCTGAGCTTGTCGCCTTTGGGAGAGGTGAGGACGATGCCGGCTCCCAAGCCGGTGCGCATCTTGGACCCGTCGAAGTGCATCCGCCAATGGGTAGAGTCGGGAGCCGGCGGTAGGTACTGGGTCTCGGCCCAGTCGACGAGGAAGCCGGCCAATGCTTGGGACTTGATGGCGGTGCGGGGTTGGTAGAAGATTGTGTATGGTGCCAATGCAATGGCCCATTTAGCCACCCGGCCGGATGCATCCCGGCTGCCTATGATCTCGGCGAGCGGGGCGGTGCACACGACCGTGATGGGATGCTCTTGGAAGTAGGGCTTCAGCTTCTTGGCGGCGAAGTACACCCCATAGCACATCTTCTGGTAGTGCGGGTAGTTTTGCTTTGAGCTGGATAGTACTTCGCTTAGGTAATACACCGGCCTTTGAACTAGCTGGGCTCGGCCTTCTTCCGGGCGCTGGACCACGACAACTGTACTGACCACTCGGCTAGTCGCGGCAATGTAGAGGAGCATGGGCTCCTTCTCAGTCGGCGCTGCCAGGACAGGTGGAGTGGTCAGCATCTTCTTCAACTCATGGAAGGCTTGGTCGGCTTGGTCATTCCACTCGAAGTGAGTGGACTTCTTCATGAGTCGGTACAGGGGGAGAGCCTTCTCTCCTAGTCGGCTGATAAAGCGGTTTAGGGAGGCCAGGCACCCGGTGAACTTCTGCACATCTCGCAATTTGGTGGGAATCTCCATCCTCTCGATGGCCTTGATCTTCACAGGGTTGCACTCGATGCCGCGTTCGGAGACCAGAAAGCCTAACAGCTGGCCGACTGGTACTCCGAACACGCATTTCTCGGGGTTGAGCTTGATTTGGAATCGGCGCAAGTTGGCGAATGTTTCTTTGAGGTCCTCCAGCAGGGTGCCGCGCTTCTCTGTCTTCACCACAATGTCGTCTACGTAGACGTGGGCATTTCTGCCGGGTTGCTTGAGGAGGCATTTCTGCATGCAACGCTGAAAAGTGGCACCGGCATTCCTCAAGCCGAATGTCATAGTCAGGTAACAGAAAGCTCCGAATGGTGTGATGAAGGCAGTCTTCAGGCGGTCTGCTGGGTCCAACTTGATTTGATGGTACCCTGAGTAGGCGTCCAAAAAGCTCAACAGCTCGCATCCGGCTGTGGAGTCTATCACTTGGTCAATCCGTGGCAAAGCAAACGGATCCTTGGGGCATGCCTTGTTCAGGCTGGTGTAGTCTATACACATACGCCACTTGTTATTCTTCTTTAATACCAGAACTGGGTTGGCAAGCCACTCTGGAAAAAACACTTCCATGATAAAGCCAGCGGCGGGGAGCCGGGCTATCTCTTCTCCTACGATTCTTCGCTTCTCTTCGGACAGTCGGCGGAGGGGCTGCTTGACCGGCTTCGCGTCGGCTCGGACGTGCAATTTGTGCTCGGCGAAATCCTTCGGGACACCCGGCATGTCATTTGGGGACCATGCGAAGATGTCTCGATTCTCACGGAGGAAGTCGACGAGCTCGCCTTCCTATTTACTGTCCAGGTTTGCCCCAATGACAACAAACCTTTCCGGGTTCTCCGGGTCCAGGGGTATCTTCTTCGTCTCTTTGGCCGGCTGGAAAGAGCCCTGCGCATCATAATCTTTGGGGTTGGGGGACAAAGCCGGCCGCTTGCCGGCCATGGCCACAACCCGCTCCAGCATCTTCTTCTCTTCGGCTACCACGAGGGACTCGGCCAGCCGGCTACTGGCCATGGCGCACTCGATGGACTTCTTGTAGTCGCCGGCTACCGTGATGATCCCCTTCGAGCTCGGCATCTTCATCTTCAGGTAGGTGTAGTGGGGCACAACCATGAACTTGGCCAGAGCTGGTCGGCCAAGCAAAGCATGGTAGGGGCTCTCCAGATCCACTACTTCAAACTAGATCGCTTCTCGGCGAAAATGATCCTTGTCTCCGAAGAGAACATCCATCTTAATCTTGCCGATTGGGGAGCAAGACAAGCCAGGGACGATACCATGGAACACGGTTCGGCTTGGCATGAGCTGCTTCGCCTTGATGTTCAGCTTCTCCATGGTATCGCGGTATAGTATATTGATACTGCTTCCGCCATCTATCAGGACGCGGGAGAATCGGGCAGCTCGCCTCTCCGTCGCGAGGGTGACATCCAAGACTAGTGCATAGGAACCAGGGGATGGCATCACCTCTGGGTGGTCAGCCTGGCTCTAGTTGATTGGCTTCTCTGACCAATGCATGAACTCGGGGGCGCTAGAGGCGACTGCGTTGACCTCTTGATGCTGACGGCGCCGACTACGCTTGTCGTCGGCTTGGCTGGTGAAGACGACGTAGGCAGCGTGCTCTTCAGGGAACTCATCTTGAATGGCTCCGACTGCCGGCCGAGCCGCCGGCTGCTGGGGGCTGGAGGCGGCGGGCCGGGAGGCGGAGGCGGCACAGCCCTTCGCCCTTGGAGATTCGCGTGAGTCAGTGGCATTTTCGGGTCGTGTGGTTGGACGGCTTCGCGCCGCTGTGGAACTTGCAGGGGGCGTCGAGAGTCTGCTCGTAAGAGAAAGCCGGCTGCCAAGCCGGCCTGCCACCCTTCTTCTTGGGAGCGGGCCGCTCTTCGGGCTGCTCATCTTCAACTGTGGCCACCTGCCGACTGGTGGAAGGCGGCATGGGGGCCTTGCGCTTGTGATCGTTCTGGTAGGGGCGCCGATTGGAGTCGCTAGCCGGCGTCTTGGGAGCCGGAGCGAGCACCTTCCCAGAGGCGTCCACCTGGAGCTCGGTCTTCATCGAGGAGTCGGCCGTGGCGTACTTGTCCGTGATGATCAGGAGTTCGTCGAGGGTAGCCGGCTCGTCGCAGAGGATTCAGTGCTTGAGGAGGGTGCCCTCTCGGCACCCGGCGGTGAAGTACTCGATGGCCTGAACCTCGTGCACTCCCTCGCAGGAGTTGCGGAGCTCGGCCCACCGCGTGAGGTAGTCGCGGGTCGATTCATTGGGCCCTTGGACGCACAGGGAGAGCTGGCGAGGCTTGGGAGGCCGCTTGTACGTGCTGGTGAAGTTGCGTACGAAGACTTCCGTGAAGTCCAGCCAGCTGTTGATGTTGTAGGGCTTGAGGCTGTTGAGCCAGGTGCGCGCCGTGCCTTGCAGCATGAGGGGGACGTACTTCACGGCCACGCGCCGATTGCCGTTGGCTATGCTGACAGCAGTGGAGTAGTCGATGAGCCAATCTTCCGGCTTCACAGAGCCATTGTACTTGGGCGTGTCTCTGGGGAGCGAGAACCCTTTGGCGAAGGGCTCGTCGCGGATGCGGGGCCCAAAGCATGGCGGGCCGACATCATCTTCTTCTTCCAACGCCAGGGATCGAGCCAGACGGTCGATCCGGTGGCGGGCGTCGTTCTCGCCGACTCCTTCGCGGCGGCCTAGTCGGCCACCAAGAGTCGGGTGTGTGATAGGCGGCGGGGTGGGGTGTCTCTCCCCTCGAGGCGGGGGAGGAGGCAGATTTCCTTGGCGCTCCACCGCTCGAGGGCGGCCCTCCGCGTCGCGCTCGATGGTGACGTGAGTCCGACTGCGGCTAGCAGCCGGTTCCTTGTCTTTCCTCCCGCGGGCGCCGCTCGCAGTCGGCGAGAGGGACGTCGCGGCGTGCTCTCGACGCGGGGGATGACTATTAGCACGTGCGCTGGCTTCATGCCGTTCTGCAGCTGCGTCGATTAGCTGCTGGATCTGTCTTGTCATGTAGGGGAGCTCATCGGCTCCCAGCCCATTGAGCTCTTCTGCGGCCGCCTGGGCGGCTCGTAGATTCTCGAGCGGGGTGGCGTAGACGGGCCGATCTGCCCCCAGCATGCTGGCGATAGCCGCGCCGCGCTTCTGGACGAAGCCGGCTCGGCTCGGCCCGCTAGGCGGCGGCGTACCGAAGGCGGCGCGGTCGACTTCGCGTTGGTGGGCCTCGGTGAGGCGTCTCATGGAGGCTATCTTCTGGCCTTCCGCGATGAGGGCGAGGCGGCGTGCCTCCAGGGTCTCGGCGTCGGCGTCGGCCGGGATGGGGACGGATAGGTCGTGCATCGCCGCTTGCAGGGCGTCGTGGGCGTTCTCGCCCGAGTTGGCGACGTGGCTGATGACCAACACTTCGGTGACAGCGCTGCTGCCACTGTCAGCTCGAGGGAGAGGATCGTCGAAGACCACCACGTCGGAGGGGTAGGCGTCGAGAGATGCCGTGTCGGAGTCGACGAGCATCGGGTCGGTGGAGCCGACCGACTCCACATCTGCAGCAGGCTCGCCAGAGACGTGAAGCTGGTCGAGGAGGCTGACGAGGCGGCTCTCGGGGTAGTCCGTGCCCGCGTCGGACGCGGGCTCGTCGGAGATGCGAGTCTCGCCGAGCAGATCGGCGAGGCAGCTCGCCGCGCAGGCGTCGTCGACGCCTTGCAGCGCGTCGGGGCAAACGCCATCGGGCGCAGCAGGCTGGCTGCGCTCGCGGGGGAGGAAGAGGGTTCCCGTCCAGAACAGTCTCCGGACGACGGTGCACCTGGCCCCACGGTGGGCGCCAAATGTCGGGTGGTAGGTGCGACATATGCCAACGGGTGGCTTATCATGGTGGGTGCCAGTAAGACGTCGCCGGTGCCTGGAAACAGGATGAGGCGAAGACATGCACGCCGGGGAATCTTACCCAGGTTCGGGGCTCTCCGTGGAGATAACACCCCTAGTCCTGCTCTGCGGGGTCTCCGCATGATCACTAGATCAGAAAGAGTAGCTACAAATGCTCCTAGAGCTGTTGGGTTCAAGGGAGAAGAAGAGCAAGGCTAGCTCTCACTTCCCTCTCTATATGGTGTGTGTGTAACTCTAAGAAGCCAACCCTTTGCATGGGTGCCCCGGGGGGTTTATATAGGCCTACCTCCCGGGGGTACAATTGTAATCGGGCTGGGCGCGGGTCCCAGTCGTCAGTGTCTACGCTCGCCGGCTTCTCCACCGGCCGTTGGGGCCCGCCGACTGGTGGGTCCCGCCGGCTGCCGGCTTCTTGGTTGACAGGCTGGCCCCACTGCCTAGGGGTCTTGTCGGCGGCTGCTTACTATAGCCTCGCCTCTGATGACGAGGGCTTTGTCGAGGTAAGCGTGGCTACAGTGTGCCACCTCGAGGGCTCTCACTGTAGCCTTACCTCATCTTGTCTCCTTAATGTGGCACATGCTTCGAGGGAGGGGGTAGCCGGCTTCTGGGGGCCGGCTACGCCCTTGGCCGACTGGGGGAGGCCGGGCCGCCTTCGCGCCTCTCTCTGGCTAAAGGGGCCCGCCGCCCGTGGGCCGTACTGACGTCTGTCGTGGATGACGTTGAGGCCAGCATGGCTACAGTGCCGAGCCGGACGGGAGATGGCTGTCCCGTACGGCGTCCTGTGGCCATGCCTGCCTCGGGCTTCGGGGGTAGTGGGCCGCACTGTGGCCACACCCCGTCTTGTCACCGTTAGTGGGTGTAGTTTTGGTGGGTGCGGTCTTGGCCGGCTTTGTGGAGTCGGCGTGCTTCATGGCCAGCTCTTGGAAGTCGGTCCTCTTGGCGCCGACTTCCTGGAGTCGGCCATCTCGCAACCGTCTTCGGGGAGGCCACCGGGGCCGGGTCGCCTTTGGAGAGCCGGCCCCTGCGGTAGTCGGCCAGGGGAAGTCGGCCCAATGCTTCGAACGCTTAAAGGCTCAATCGGCCTGATAATTTCTGAATAACCATGGGTAGTCGGTTAGGCTACCCGTGGCTATTAACTCCGACACTATCCAGAAATTCTATATCATTTCCAATCAACAATATGTCATCCACATATAAGATTAGAAATGCTATAGAGCTCCCACTCACTTTCTTGTAAATACAGGCTTCTCCAAAAGTCTGTATAAAACCATATGCTTTGATCACACTATCAAAACGTTTATTCCAACTCCGAGAGGCTTGCACCAGTCCATAAATGGATCACTGGAGCTTGCACACTTTGTTAGCACCCTTTGGATCGATAAAGCCTTCAGTTGCATCATATACAACTCTTCTTCCAGAAATCCATTCAGGAATGCAGTCTTTACACCCATTTGCCAAATTTCATAATCATAAAATGAGGCAATAGCTAACATGATTCGGACGGACTTAAGCATCGCTACGGGTGAGAAGGTCTTATCGTAGTCAACTCCTTGAACTTGTCGAAAACCTTTCGCAACAAGTCGAGCTTTGTAGACAGTAACATTACCGTCAGCGTCTGTCTTCTTCTTGAAGATCCATTTATTCTCGATGGCTTGCCGATCATCGGGCAAGTCAACCAAAGTCCACACATTGTTCTCATACATGGATCCCATCTCGGATTTCATGGCCTCAAGCCATTTTGCGGAATCTGGGGTCATCATCGCTTCCTCTTAGTTCGTAGGTTCGTCATGGTCTAGTAACATGACCTCCAGAACAGGATTACCGTACCACTCTGGTGCGGATCTTACTCTGGTTGACCTACGAGGTTCGGTAGTAACTTGATCTGAAGTTTCATGATCATCATCTTTAGCTTCCTCACTAATTGGTGTAGATGTCAGAGGAACCGGTTTCTGTGATGAACTACTTTCCAATAAGGGAGCAGGTACAGTTACCTCATCAAGTTCTACTTTCCTCCCACTCACTTCTTTCGAGAGAAACTCCTTCTTTAGAAAGGATCCATTCTTAGCAACAAAAGTCTTGCCTTCAGATCTGTGATAGAAGGTGTACCCAACTGTCTCTTTTGGGTATCCTATGAAGACACATTTCTCCGATTTGGGTTCGAGCTTATCAGGTTGAAGCTTTTTCACATAAGCATCGCAGCCCCAAACTTTAAGAAACAACAACTTTGGTTTTTTGCCAAACCACAGTTCATAAGGAGTCGTCTCAACGGATTTAGATGGTGCCCTATTTAACGTGAATGCAACTGTCTCTAAAGCATAACCCCAAAACGATAACGGTGAATCTGTAAGAGACATCATAGATCGCATCATATCTAGTAAAGTACGATTACAACGTTCGGACACACCATTACGCTGTGGTGTTCCAGGTGGCGTGAGTTGCGAAACTATTCCACATTGTTTCAAATGAAGACTAAACTCGTAACTCAAATATTCTCCTCCACGATCAGATCGTAGAAACTTTATTTTCTTGTTACGATGATTTTCCACTCCACTATGAAATTCTTTGAACTTTTCAAATGTTTCAGACTTATGTTTCATCAAGTAGATATACCCATATCTGCTCAAATCATCTGTGAAGGTGAGAAAATAACGATATCCGCCGCGAGCCTCAACATTCATCGGACCACATACATCAGTATGTATGATCTCCAACAAATCTGTTGCTCGCTCCATTCTTCTAGAGAACGACGTTTTAGTCATCTTGCCCATGAGGCATGGTTCGCAAGTACCAAGTGATTCATAATCAAGTGATTCCAAAAGCCCATCAGAATGTAGTTTCTTCATGCGCTTTACACCAATATGACCCAAACGGCAGTGCCACAAATAAGTTGCACTATCATTATCAACTCTGCATCTTTTAGCTTCAATACTATGAATATCTGTATCTCCACTATCGAGATTCAAAAAGAATAGACCACTCTTCAAGGGTGCATGACCATAAAAGATATTACTCATATAAATAGAACAACCATTATTCTCTGATTTAAAAGAATAACCATCTCGCATCAAACAAGATCCAGATATAATGTTCATGCTCAATGTTGGCACCAAATAACAATTATTCAGGTCTAATACTAATCCCGAAGGTAGATGTAGAGGTAGCGTGCCGATCGCGATCATATCGACTTTGGAACCATTTCCCACGCGCATCGTCACCTCATCGTTTGCTAATCTTCGCTTAATCCGTAGTCCCTGTTTCGAGTTGCAAATATTAGCAACAGAACCAGTATCAAATACCCAGGCACTACTGCGAGAATTAGTAAGGTACACATCAATAACATGTATATCACATATACCTTTGTTCACCTTGCCATCCTTATTATCCGCCAAATACCTGGGGCAGTTCCGCTTCCAGTGACCAGTTTGCTTGCAGTAGAAGCACTCAGTCTCAGGCTTGGGTCCAGACTTGGGTTTCTTCTCCTGAACAATAACTTGTTTGCCGTTCTTCTTGAAGTTCCCCTTCTTCTTCCCTTTGCCCTTTTTCTTGAAACTGGTGGTCTTGTTGACCATCAACACTTGATGCTCCTTCTTGATCTCTACCTCCGCAACCTTTAGCACTGCGAAGAGCTCGGGAATCGTCTTATCCATCCCTTGCATGTTATAGTTCATCACGAAGCTCTTGTAGCTTGGTGGCAGTGTTTGAAGAATTCTGTCAATAACACTATCATCCGGAAGATTAACTCCCAGTTGAATTAAGTGATTGTTATACCCAGACATTCTGAGTATATGCTCACTGACAGAACTATTCTCCTCCATTTTGCAGCTGTAGAACTTATTGGAGACTTCATATCTCTCAATCCGAGCATTTGCTTGAAATATTAACTTCAACTCCTGGAACATCTCATATGCTCCATGACGTTCAAAACGTCGTTGAAGTCCCGGTTCTAAGCCGTAAAGCATGGCACACTGAACTATCGAGTACTCATCAGCTTTGCTCTGCCACACGTTCATAACATCTGGTGTTGCTCCTGCAGCAGGTTTGGCACCTAGCGGTGCTTCCAGGACGTAATTCTTCTGTGCAACAATGAGGATAATCCTCAAGTTACGGACCCACTCCGTGTAATTGCTAGCATCATCTTTCAACTTTGCTTTCTCAAGGAACGCATTAAAATTCAATGGAACAACAACACAGGCCATCTATCTACAACAACATAGACATGCAAAATACTATCAGGTACTAAGTTCATGATAAATTAAAGTTCAGTTAATCAAATTATTAAGGAACTCCTACTTAGATAGACATCCCTCTAATCATCTAAGTGATCACGTGATCCATATCAATTAAACCATGTCCGATCATCACGTGAGATGGAGTAGTTTTCAATGGTGAACATCACTATGTTGATCATAATGTACTATATGATTCACGCTCGACCTTTCGGCCTCCAGTGTTCCGAGGCCATATCTGCATATGCTAGGCTCGTCAAGTTTAACCCGAGTATTCTGCATGTGCAAAACTGGCTTGCACCCGTTGTATGTGAACGTAGAGCTTATCACACCCCGATCATCACATGGTGTCTCGGCACGGCGAACTTTCGCAACGGTGCATACTTAGGGAGAACACTTGTACCTTGAAATTTAGTGAGAGATCATCTTATAATGCTACCGTCGATCTAAGCAAAATAAGATGCATAAAAGATAAACATCACATGCAATCAATATAAGTGATATGATATGGCCATCATCATCTTGTGCTTGTGATCTCCATCTCCGAAGCACCATCATGATCACCATCGTCACCGGCGCGACACCTTGATCTCCATCGTAGCATCGTTGTCGTCTCGCCAACTATTGCTTCTACGACTATTGCTACCGCTTAGTGATAAAGTAAAGCAATTACAGGGCGATTGCATTGCATACAATAAAGCGACAACCATATGGCTCCTGCCAGTTGCCGATAACTCGGTTACAAAACATGATCATCTCATACAATAAAATTTAGCATCATGTCTTGACCATATCACATCACAACATGCCCTGCAAAAATAAGTTAGACGTCCTCTACTTTGTTGTTGCAAGTTTTACGTGGCTGCTACAGGTTGAGTAAGAACCGTTCTTACCTACGCATCAAAACCACAACGATAGTTTGTCAAGTTAGTGTTGTTTTAACCTTCTCAAGGACCGAGCGTAGCCACACTCGATTCCACTAAAGTTGGAGAAACTGACACCCGCTAGTCACCTGTGTGCAAAGCACGGCGGTAAAACCAGTCTCGCGTAAGCGTACGCGTAATGTCGGTCCGGGCCGCTTCATCCAACAATACCGCCGAACCAAAGTGTGACATGCTGGTAAGCAGTATGACTTGTATCGCCCACAACTCAGACGTGTTCTACTCGTGCATATAACATCTAAGCACAAAACCAGGCTTGTATGCCACTGTAGGGGAACGTAGTAATTTCAAAAAAATTCCTACGCACACACAGGATCATGATGATACATAGCAACGAGAGGGGAGAGTGTGTCCACGTACCCTCGTAGACCGAAAGCGGAAGCATTAGCACAACGCGGTTGATGTAGTCGTACGTCTTCACGATCCGGCCGATCCAAGTACCGAACGCACAGCACCTCCGAGTTCAGCACACGTTCAACTCGATGACGTCCCGCGAGCTCCGATCCAGTAGAGCTTCGCCGGAGAGTTTCGTTAGCACGACGGCGTGATGACGGTGATGATGATGCTACCGACGCAAGGCTTCGCCTAAGCACCGCTACGATATTATCGAGGTGGATTATGGTGGAGGGGGACACCGCACACGGCTAAGAGATCAATGATCAATTGTTGTGTCTCCAAGGGGTGCCCCCCTCCCCGTATATAAAGGAGTGGAGGAGGGAGAGGAGGCCGGCCTCCCTAGGCGCGCCGCATGAAGAGTCCTACTCCCACCGGGAGTAGGACTCCCCCCTTCCAAGTAGGAGTAGGAGAAGGGAAGGAAGGGAGAGAGGAAGAGAAGGAAAAAGGGGGGCGCCGCCCCCCCTCCTTGTCCAATTCGGACTAGAGGGGGAGGGGGGGCGCGGCTGCCCTGGCCGCCCCTCCTCTTCTCCCACTAAGGCCCATGAGGCCCAATTAACTCCCCGGGGGGTTCCGGTAACCCCCCAGTACTCCGGTATATGCCCGAAACCTCCCGGAACCCTTCCGGTGTCCAAACATAGTCGTCTAATATATTGATCTTTACATCTCGACCATTTCGAGACTCCTCGTCATGTCCGTGATCATATCCGGGACTCCGAACTACCTTCGGTACATCAAAACACTAAAACTCATAATACCAATCGTCACCGAACTTTAAGCGTGCGGACCCTACGGGTTCGAGAACAATGTAGACATGACCGAGACACGTCTCCGGTCAATAACCAATAGCGGAACCTGGATGCTCATATTGGCTCCTACATATTCTACGAAGATCTTTATCGGTCAAACCGCATAACAACATACGTTGTTCCCTTTGTCATCGGTATGTTACTTACCCTAGATTCGATCGTCGGTATCTCAATACCTAGTTCAGTATCGTTACCGGCAAGTCTCTTTACTCGTTCCATAATACATCATCCCGCAACTAACTCATTAGTTACAATGCTTGCAAGGCTTATAGTGATGTGCATTACCGAGTGGGCCCAGAGATACCTCTCCGACAATCGGAGTGACAAATCCTAATCTCGATATATGCCAACTCAACAAGTACCTTCGGAGACACCTGTAGAGCACCTTTATAATCACCCAGTTACGTTGTGACGTTTGGTAGCACACAAAGTGTTCCTCCGGTATTCGGGAGTTGCATAATCTCATAGTCATAGGAACATGTATAAGTCATGAAAAAAGCAATAGCAACATACTAAACGATCAAGTGCTAAGCTAACGGAATGGGTCAAGTCAATCACATCATTCTCCTAATGATGTGATCCCGTTTATCAAATGACAACTCATGTCTATGGTTAGGAAACATAACCATCTTTGATCAACGAGCTAGTCAAGTAGAGGCATATTAGTGACACTCTGTTTGTCTATGCATTCACACATGTATCATGTTTCCGGTTAATACAATTCTAGCATGAATAATAAACATTTATCATGATATAAGGAAATAAATAATAACTTTATTATTGCCTCTAGGGCATATTTCCTTTAGGGGCCGCCGCCCCCTTCCCTTGTCCAATTCGGACTGGGGCAAGGGGGGCCGTGCGCCACCTCCTGGCTACCCTCTCTCTTCTCCACTAAGGCCCAATAGGCCCATTACATCCCCCGGGGGGTTCCGGTAATCCTCCGGTACTCCGGTAAAATCCCGATTTCACCCGGAACTCTTCCGATGTCCAAATGTATGCCTCCAATATATCAATATTTATGTCTCGACCATTTCGAGACTCCTCGTCATGTCCGTGATCATATCCAGGACTCCGAACTACCTTCGGTACATCAAAACATATAAACTCATAATACCGATCGTCACAAAACTTTAAGCGTGCGGACCCTACGGGTTCGAGAACTATGTAGACATGACCGAGACACGTCTCCGGTCAATAACCAATAGTGGAACCTGGATGCTCATATTGGTTCCTACATATTCTATGAAGATCTTTATCGGTCAAACCGCATAACAATATACGTTGTGCCCTTTATCATCGGTATGTTACTTGCCGAGATTCGATCGTCGGTATCTCAATACCTAGCTCAATCTTGTTACCGGCAAGTCTCTTTGCTCGTTCTGTAGTGCATCATCCCGTAACTAACTCATTAGTCACATTGCTTGCAAGGCTTATAGTGATGTGCATTACCGAGCGGGCCCAGAGATACCTCTCCGACAATCGGAGTGACAAATCCTATTCTCGATCTATGCCAACTCAACAAGTACCATCGGAGGCACCTGTAGAGCACCTTTATAATCACCCAGTTACGTTGTGACATTTGGTAGCACACAAAGTGATCTTCCGGTAATCGGGAGTTGCATAATCTCATAGTCATAGGAACATGTATAAGTCATGAAGAAAGCAATAGCAGTAAACTAAACGATCAAGTGTTAAGCTAACGGAATGGGTCAAGTCAATCACATCATTCTCTAATTATGTGATCCCGTTAATCAAATGACAACTCATGTCTATGGCTAGGAAACTTAACCATCTTTGATTCAACGAGCTAGTCAAGTAGAGGCATACTAGTGCCACTTAGTTTGTCTATATATTCACACATGTATTATGTTTCTGGTTAATACAATTCTAGCATGAATAATAAACATTTATCATGATATCAGGAAATAAATAATAACTTTATTATTGCCTCTAGGGCATATTTCCTTCACATCATCCATGGCGGACGGCAGGGCCAACAAGTGTTCGGCCAAATGCCATAGTGGAATATTTTGATGTTATCGTTGTTAACTTTGAAGGAAACACGATGGTAGCGTACTCGATGAAGGAGAATGAATTGTTGTCTGATGCGTGGTTGACCACAAGTGTGGAGTTTCAAAGCATGAAGCATAATGCAACATTTTGGCAAAGTGCGCATGTTTGGTTCAATAAGCACAAACAATACACGTTCTATGACATGGAAGTGATCCATGATCGCGTGTGAGGTCGCTACTCCATCAAGGGAATGTATCTGATGCACCTGCACTTGTGGTGCTACCGGTTCACCGAATGCCATAGAATATTTTTTTAAATCTGAAAAAAATTTAGCATGTTAACACAACATCTATGTATGATGTAACAAAATTTCGTATAAATATTTAAAATATTTTTTGATGTACAAAAATGACAAATTTGACATCACTGTGATAATGGGCCAAATCTAAAGCCCAAGTTATTTTTTGTACTATTCAGTGTTGAATTTGTCATTTTTGTTTTCCGAGTTATATTTTGAATTTTGACTTAAAATTTTGTGACAAGCTACATTGATGTTGTGTGAGTGTGCTAATTTTTTTTCATAATTTTTTGTACATTTTAAAAACACAATATGAGTTCGGTGCACCGGTAGCACCACAAGCTCCGGTGCACCAGATATTTTCCCACTCCATCAAGATACACCATTCAATGATGTCAACAAGTATTGCAGTGTGCATGCACAAGTGCGAACAAGGTGGCCAATGGGGACTTCACTCGAAGAGCTCATAAAATTTGCTTCGCATTGCTCTATGTGCTGATCATTTCCTTAATTTGCTCAATGTTGCAACTTGTTGATCATGTAGTTGTCTAGCCCGGACGTGCATGCGTGTTGTACATATGACGGCGAGCAAGCCCTTCACAACGATGCACTGTTGGATGAAGCTAAGTGAACATGGGAACTGGATCAATTATTTATGAAGAAGTTCAACCTCGAGGAGAGGAATCTTGAGGCAAAGGCCACTTTTGGGATCGATGAATTTTAAAAACCTGTTGAACATCTTTTGAATTTTGAACATCTTTCTATAGGAGTGCTTTTGGATTAAACGTATGGTTGAATTGCTATGGATCTAGATACATTTGTCAAAGTGGCCAAAGGTTTAGTTTTATTCATTTTCTAGGAAAAGGGGCATGCATTTGGTGCCCACGGTTAGATAGCCTTCGTCCCAATTCATGTACACGAACATGACCAGGCATGTCCATGGACATTTGCTGATGTACGTTTTTGGTGAACCGCCTTGGAGTTGCCCTTAGGGGCAACATCTACTCTCTCAGCCAGCGATATGCAGCACCATGGAACACAATCTATCTATTTACTAAGATTACAACAACCACTTGTAGTAGTAGTAGTTTGGTCCCTTTGCGTGTAGCTTGCGTTGTCCTAGTTTCCGCAAACTAGCCCAGCAAGTCAACCACCGTGTCGGTTGCATAGTTACACTAGAAGGATCATAGGAAAAACATTACAAAACACAAGCCGCAAACCTAGTTTTCCAGAGTGACCAAATGACAAGAATTACTCCAACAACAACGAAACCTTGAATGTTTCAAGTACAAAATTCAGAAACATGTTTAAAAATTCACATCTACGCCAAAAGCACATCTCACCAACCACATGGCATACCTGGCCATTGAGCAGTGCACAAAGATGTTATCCACACTGTCTTTTCTACTACAAATATACATTTGCTGTTACCTACCGAACCCTTTGTCGGTAGGTTATATCTTCAAAATATGAGACAATGGTTGTTAGGAAAAAAAATACTATGCAATCAACCTCGTCTCAATGCACCTCCAATTCCACAACACTCACAACCACACTCCCTTGCCAAGCAATCATCTTTCAAGTTCCCCTTTCTCTTTTTGTTTGGCCTCTTATTCACCATGCTTATATTCCGTTTGGATATACAAAAGCAAATATATAATATAGATGCATATTATTTTTGTGGATTTATATAGATGTACGTACGCATGCACATCACCGTTACATGCACACACTCACACAACATATATTAAAGATTGACGAAGTCATCAACATCCGCCTCACTATCGGCAAAATATGAAATCACACTGACTAATATTTCTCCTTAATGAGAATACCTCACATTAAACTTGGGGTTTGATCCTTAGTGGGTCAAGATATAACCACCATCCAAACCATCCAACTGCATATTGATTCTCATCATACACCATGTCAATAAAACATGTCACGAGTCTTATCATCCATCATGGCTTTAAGGACCGAGAGCCTACCGAACATGAAATTTGGACTCCCTGCCCGAATTCTTATTTGGATAGGACTACTATGTGTCGCCGTATTAGAGCCTTCCCATTTTGAACACCCTCCACTATATAACACATGAATAAATAAAAACATGATTGTACACAACGAAACCATAGACTAATGCATACCAGCATGCCGTCAATGAGATTCTATTCATTTTTGTTTCTTTCAAAAATATTTCTCTCTAACCGTTAACCAGATTCTTTCAGCATTTGTTTTAAATTGCCATAATTCTTTGAAAGTATAATTAGTTACCGGACTATACATGCTATAACCACTTGTTTACCGAGCTATAGTAATTTAGGCACACACAAAAACTTAGTCACAAAGTTACTGAGTGTCACTCTTTACTCATATAAGACTTGCATGATACTACTTTGATGCACTAATACCATCTCTTGTTCATAACACTTCGATACTGGTGTGCTTGTCATTGCAATGACTTAATAATAGAATATAAATCATTACATTTTGAGCATGCACTATCAGGATGGTAAGCGTTCACTACCAACATGGTAATCATTATAATCTAGTAATTTTTGGGGCAAAAAAAATCTCTGAAAACATAACAAAACGAGATTTTGCTCTAAATCCGTTGTCGACATAAAATTGAGGATGAAGACGAACCGTCAATCAAATTGTAGGTTTGGAAGATAATCATTTTGAAAGCTTTGGAGTTAACAGGTAATGTTGATGATGTCAACATAGGTTAGAATATTCCACATCCATGAAGAAAATTTTCCATTGAACACCCGGCCGTAGCACCGACAGACTAACTAACAACCTTGTGCTAGTTAGACAGTCCATTCTTGCTTTGAATAGCGCATCAGCGTTTCTAAAAAACCAGTTCTTTCTGCGGGGCTAACGGAACTATTCTTAATCCGGCCTAAATTGTGCCAAGATATCTTCATCAATGCCTCTCATAATCTCGATGAGTGTAGGTGATGGCAATGCCTTAACGGACCAAACTAAATTAGTATTTTTATGGCGACAGCATGCTAATTAGCTACCACTGCAATGGAGGACAGCTCAGGAGCTTCCCTCAACAACAGAAAAGAAAAAAAGGACAGCTCAGGAGCTGCACATGACTCTCATGTGCGTCTATAATTGACTTGCCATGCTTTGACGTAACAAAAGTAGATCAAGAAAATTAATCAATCAATTGCATCGCATCGCGAAGAAAATAGCTGGAGGAAGGTTGGTTTTCTTGACCACCGCATGTGACAAATAATATTGTTGTTAGGAGATTCCGTGCACTAGCAAGAGTGGCAGTGCAAACAATAACCGGGGAATGATAGAACAATGACAGAACACATGGTCTTAGGGATAATTGTGTGAATTAAGGGGCTTTTTGGGTTTTACCAAGTTCCATTTTTTTCCTGTATATAAGAGCCTTATAATCCCAATGGCATATATAATCAATTACACGAAAAAAAAACGGAGTTCAAATTTCAATTTTTTAAAAATTCAGTGCACTCTTCTCATTATTGCAAATATCACGTGTCTTGTTCCATGAACCATTCGAGTGCACTAGTTAAAAAATTCCAACACTTTTAAAGCTATACTTTTAAAAAGGAACATATGAGAAAAAATAAAAATAAAAAGTAACATAAACTATTTTAAATACATAAACTAATAAAACTGATGAGAAGGGGGGAGGACAAAAGAATAGAAAACAAAGAAATAAAAGCCCCCACACATGAGCCAACCTATCTGGCACGCACTTTAGGCGATTTGCCGGTTCTGTTTCGCACATTCGAATCCTAACTGGTGTGGGTGACCCAATAATATTTTGTCTAAAAAAACCCAATAATATTTTATTATTTGTTTATTTTTTACTTCGATGTCTTTTCCTGTTATTTATTTATTTATTGGTTTCTTTCTTCACATTGTTTTTATTTTCAACTTTTTTGTTTTTTTGCGGAAACATGTAAACACTTTTAAATTACATGAACATATATTCTGACACAACATGATTTTTTTATCAGATGTATAATATATGTTTATCTGAATGCAAACACATTTTAATGATGCAAGATGAACTTTTTTTTTTACAAATATATGGATATTTATATTTAGGTTCATTAATGTTTTGTTCTAATGCATGTTTTTTTGTATACGTAAATATTTCATATTTATGGGAACCGTAATAGTTCTTGTAAAATACGGATATACATGCTTATTAGAAAATCAATGTGTTTTTTAGATTATAGAAAAACATATATGTTAACGGACCGCAACAGTCTGGTCCGTTTATGCTTCTATTCAAGCGTTGCTTCCTTGTACGTCAACTCAAGGCTTATATGCCGCTTAGGGCGACATCTTGTTTGCATGGTAGTTGCACATGCCTAGGGCGACACTCGTCATGTAGCACGGAGAAAGGTGTTTTTCCATCAATAAAACATAGAACCAATTTGTGTTCGTGGTTGGATGTTTAGGAGGGGGGTTGTACTCTCAGCCCATCAGAGATAAAACCACATGTTTAATATCCGTGTGTGAAATACTCATTCAATGGAAGATGACGTTCCCATCGATAGCGAGGCGCCTATAATGACCTTGTCAATCTCAAGATCCGCCGACTCGATCTCTCAAAAATGCTCATAAAGGTCTAGCGTACGTGCATTCATTCATTTATGTGCATATACACGAGCGTTTATGACTGCATTGTCTTAAAAAAGTACCCTTCATGCAAAACAGACAACACGATTTTTGGGGAGCGAATAAGTTGGGGTTAAACCCTGATTGGAAGCGTATGGCCGCACTCTAGTGTTGATACATGCACACGTGGTGCACATCTCCGCATGAATCGATTTTCTGTTTTTGCCTTTCTTTTTCTTGTTTCATTTGAGGGTTTTTTATGCTTTGCTTGTTTTTTCTTTTTCTTTTTGTTTGTTTGTTCATGAGTATATGTAAGTTGCACGGTGGAGTACATTTGTGAATCCAAAGTACTGGCACACCGCATGGGGACATGCAATCACGAGGAGTATATGTATGATACAAGGGAAGTACATGTACCCTATGCGAGAGGGTACATATTGCACTGCGTGTACAGTTCACGAAGAGAAGTACTCATAAAATTAGTGGCACAAGCTATCCCCACATTCTCGATGTCGTGCTTTTTCTGTTACCTCATGGTCTATGCCAACATATTGATGCAATGTTGAGGGATTGTTTTGGGGGGGGGGAGTAAAGGAGAGAGGAAGGTTGCATGGGTGTCATGGGAAACTCTAACCATTCCTAAGTACCTAGGAGGGTTAGGCTTCTGGGACACACACGGGTTTTCAATCTCGCAAAGTTGGCTAAACCATCATGGCACCTGCTGCAAGACCCTGAATCCTTGAGTGGCGTAATATTAAAAGCAGTGTACTTTCCACAATCAAAGTTGCTAGATGCAGAACTGGGAAGCCATCCATCACAAGTATGGAGAGTGATTTTGTCAAGGAACTTATGTGTTAAAGCACGGACTTATCCGTAGAATTGGCAAAGGATAGAGCACAAGTATCTGGAACCAAAGTTGGATCCCTAGGGATCATACGCTACGAGCTTTGCACCCTCGGTCTCAAAACCCTTAAGCTAGTGTCAGGGTTGATTGATCAATCCCGTAGGAGTTGGGACAGAGCCAGATGGAGGAAGCACCTCCGGCAGATTGATGTGGACAAAATCTTGCAGATGTTGTTGAGTTCCTATAATAGATCGGATACTTGCGCATGGCATTATGAGCACTCGGGGAACTTCTTTGTATGTTCTGCATACCAGCTGCTTATGGTGACTAAGAGGATCAAAGACGATTGGTTGCACAAAATTCCTGGGAATTCAAATACTGTGAGTAATAAGAAGAATTGGAGGAAGCTATGGAGTCTACAGGTACCTGCGAAACTGAGGAACTTTGCCTGGCGTTCAGCAAGAAACTCGGTGCCGACCGAAGTGGTTTTCAGGCATCGCAACATGACTGATTCAAGCGTATGCCCAATCTGTAATTCAGCCGAGGATACTTGGAGACGCACACTAGTTCAATGCTCAATGGCGAAGAGTGTGCGGTCACTACTCACTAGTAGATGAGGAGCTAGTTGAACATATGATTGCATGCAATCACACATACGCGAAACTATGGCTAATAGAACTACAAGATTCTATGGGACAAGAAACTTTTGTGAAGTTGCTTGTGACTCTCTTGTCCATTTGGTGGGTCCAAAGAAAGGCAATACATGAAGATCAATTTCAATCCCCACTCACCACGTTCTTATTCATTCAGAATTACCTTTCTAAGTTAGAGACTCTGGGAGTGCAAGAATCTGTCCCAAGATCGCTTACCTCACTCTAGACTCCACGATGGATCGCACCGCCCAAAGGTTCAGCGAAAATACATGTATATGCTGCGGTCGGAAGAAATTGGGATCGTGGTCTAGTTGTCGTTATCTGCCGAGATGAAACAGGAGCTAATCATGGTTCTTCAGCACTCTCAGTCGTGGATATGACAGACCTTAGAAGCTATGGTAGGTTACTAGGCTCTCCCTTTAGCAGCTGATTTGGGTTATCAGAAAATCCAATTCTCCACTGACCGTGGCAACGATTGCGCACCTAGAGAGTGAATAGAATGGGTCGTCTGCATCAATCATACAAGATAGCAGAGGAAGAACATATGCCTCTGTGTCATGCATTTTATCCATGAGAAAAGGGATCTGAATATTGAGGCTCATACCCTATCCAAGGCAGCAATTACTTTGTCTTTTGGTCGCCACGTGTGGTTTCC